>NC_064288.1:39926116-39939724 GCF_019186545.1 Solanum stenotomum
GAAAGAATTAACCTATAAAAGAATGGACTATAGTGCATATAATTCTTTTCTATTTATTTCCCATTTTATTTCGGGATTTGTAAATGTCCTTGAGTAATATCTACAATGATGTTCTATTTTTTCTTTATCGTATTTATATTTTAGTACTCCTCCATAACTTATTTCGCTTGCATCTGATTCTACTATGTATATAAATTTTTTATTTTCATCTGGAAAATATAATTTAGGTCACTTCTTACATAATGATTTTATTTTTTGTATTTGTTCTTGATCTTTTTATCAAAATAATATTCTACATCTTTCTTCAATTTTTTGTGCAAAGGTTTTAGATTTTCTGCTAAATTAGGTATATATTCTCTTACCTGGTTTACTAATCCTAAAATTGATTGTAATTTCTTTTTCGTATCTATTTGTTCTTCAGAATTTATTATTTTTTTTACTATATGATTTTGCATTTTTATGCCATTCTTATCTATTTGTATTCCTAAAAATTCAATTTGATTTTTCATTATTTCTACCTTTTTCTTACTTAAACTTATTCCTGAGTATGTTATAATATGTATAAATTTTTCTAATAATCGTATATGATCTTCTTCTGTTCGTGAATATAACAATATATCATCTATGTATACTATACAATTTTCTAGTTGGTTAAAATAATTATCCATGAAATGTTGGTATCTTCCTGGTGCATTCTTATATCCAAAAGGTAGTACGTTCCATTCATAGAATCCTTGGGGTACTGTAAAAGCTGTTGGAATTAAGTCAATACTAAACTAGTTTTAGGACTACTATTAGTTTGAATTTGAGATTTTAAGTAATTATTATAAATTATATAAACTATGAATTAATGTAGTAAAATTATTATTAAATTTTATTTATAATATAATTGAATATCTATATTTTTGTAGATGGATCATCATTTCTGGATGTATAATATGCATTATGAAACTAGTGCTGGTTTGAAACCTGAGTTTATTGTTAGAAATTTTTTTGAACATACAATGACACTTGACATTTTCAAGAATAATGGATTGGTTAGGTCTCCTTGTAGTGCATGTAAGTGCTTAAAATATTTTAAATCAGATAGAGTTATGGTTCATTTATACCATAATGGATTTAAGCCTAGATATTTTGTATGAATTGATCATGGAGAAAGTGATGGTTGGATGGTATGTTTTATAATTCGATGTCTGTGGATGTATATAATATGGTTGCACCACATGGCCAAATTAGGGTTGAACAGGTTAGGGTTGAACATGATAAGGTTCATGAAATGATCAATGATGCTTTCGGGGTTCAAGGTGGGATGGAACCGGAACAATATTTTGATGAAGCTCCTAATGAAGAAGCAAGACGCTTCTATGATCAATTAGAAGAGTCTAGTCCTCCACTATGTGAAGGGAGTCGCATTCTGCCTTGTCAGTTTCGGTTAGATTAATGAATATTAAATCATATTGGAATGTTCCTAATGCGGCTATGGACTCGGGTGAACTAGTTAATCCGGAGTTTAACATACCAAAGAACTTCTATCAGGCAAAACGGTTGGTGTCCAAGTTAGGATTGACGTATGATAGAATTCATTGTTGTGTTAATGGATGTATGTTGTTTTACAAGACTGATAGTGAATTAGAAAATTATAAGTTTTGTGGACATGCTCGTTATAAAAGGACTCCGACTGGAAAGATGGTCCCAATTCAGGCGATGCATTATCTACCTCTCATTCCTAGGTTAAAGAGGTTGTATGCATCAATGAGGTCTGCCCCACATATGAGATGGCATCGTGAATATAGAAGGTCGCCGGGTGTCTTGTCTCATCCATCTATCTGATGGTGAAGAATGGAAGCATTTTGATAATGTATATCCTGATTTTGCTAGTGAACCAAGAAATGTTAGATTGGGGTTGTGTTCAAATGGCTTCACACTATTCTCTAATAATGCTTCGCCTTATTCATGTTGGCGGGTATTTCATACTCCGTATAATCTTTCTCCTGAAATGTGCATGACCAGTCCCTACATCTTTCTAAGTTGTGTTATTCCAGGTCTCCGTAATTCAAAAAGTTGATTGATGTCTATCTACAACCATTGATAGATAAGCTCAAACAATTGTGGTTTGAAAGTATTTTGACTTATGATATATCAATTAAGTAGAATTTCGTTATGCGTGCTTCTTTAATGTGGATTATTAATGATTTTCCTACATACATGATGTTGTCTGGTTGGATGATAGCTGGAAAGCTAGCATGTCCGTATTGCATGGAAAATAGTAAGGCATTCACTTTAAAACATGACAGAAAAAATGCATGGTTTGATTGTCATCGCCAGTTCTTGCCAATGAACCATGAGTTTAGAAAGATGAAAAATGCATTTAGGAAAAATAAGGTTGAAAGTGACCCCCCACCTCCATTACTCACAGGGCATCAAATTTGGGAGAGAGTTTCTCAATTACCTAAAGTTACAAAAGCTTCACCTTCTAGACTTCCTGGATATGGTGTTGAACATAATTGGACCAAACAAAGCATATTTTGGGAGTTGCCGTATTGGAAGGACAATCTGCTACGACATAATCTTGATGTGATGCACATTGAAGAAAATTACTTTGACAATTTGTTTACCACAATGATGGATGTTAAGGGTAAGACAAAAGACAATCCAAAAGCTAGAATGGACATAAAGGAATATTGTAGGAGAAAAGAGTTATGGCTGCAGGAATTACAAAATGGTAAAATAGTTAAGCCCAAAGCCAGCTTTTCATTTACATTGGATGAGAAACGTGAAATTATTGACTGGGTTAAAAAATTGAGGATGTCGGAGGGCTATGCTTCGAATTTAGGAAAGCGGGCAGATATGAATGAAGGAAAATTGATAGGTATGAAAAGTCATGATTGTCATGTGTTCATGGAAACTTTAATTCCTATCGCTTTTAGCCATCTACCCGAAATGATATGGAAATCAATCACAGAGATAAGTCTTTTTTTTTAAGATTTGTGTTTTGGAAAGTTGTTGGAGAGTAGTTTAGACTGGATGGAGGAAAATATTCTTGTTACTACTACTAAGTTGGAGAAGATATTTCCAAGTGGTTTCTTTGATGTGATGGAGCATCTTCCAATTCACCCTGTACAAGAGGCCCGCCTCGGAGGTCCGGTTCAAACAAGATGGATGTATCCATTTGAGAGGTATCCATTTGAAATATTCACTAATTTATATATATTCGCCAAGTCTTTTATATATTAGCATATATATATATATACATATATACATACAGAAAAATTGGCAGTTTGAAGCAAACGATTAAGCAAAGGGGAAGGATCGAAGGATCATTTGTTCAAGGTCATATTGGGAGAGAAACTAGTGATTTTTATTCTTATTACTTTGGTGATGATGTGCCATGTAGGAGAAAAAGGCTCAATCGCAATGATGAAGGCGATATTGATCCTTTATTTCCACTGATATCAATTTTTAATCAAAATGGTTGAGGATCTAAAAAGCGTGGAAAGAGAGGCTTCACTGATATGGAAATGCAATCAGATGTGATACATATTTTGCTTAATTGTCCAGAGATTCAACCATATGTCAAGTACGTGTTAAAAATATGTTATTAAATTACATATTAATAAGTGATCATTAACTAACGAAATACTTGAATTTAAAATGATCAGCTTGTTCGTAAACACATGGGGTAATGAAGCCATCTATACAGAATTTTCCAAATGGTTGAGGAACTATGTAAGTGTGCAATCACTAAGTATTTAATAATATATTCATGTTATACTAAATTATATTATTTGAAATAACAATCATGTAGGTTTACGATGAATAATCAAGTGTCCAACATTTGCAATTAGTGAAAGAAGTAGCACTTTGACCTGAATCTCAAGTACTGACAATGAATAAGTATTGTGTCAATGGTTTTAAGTTTCAAACTGAAGAAGTTTCTAGAAACAAGAAAACAAATAATAGTGGTGTCTACATACAAAGTGACGTTGATGGTACTGGTCAAACTATTGAATATTATGGTGTCATTCAAGAGATTATTGAAGTGAGGTATTCAAGTTGGCCTAAAAATATTATTGTATTGTTTCGGTGTGAGTGGTTTGACCCATCACATAGAGGCACAAAGGTGGACCATCAACATAATATAATTGAAGTTAAGCACACCAGAAAATACAGAAGTTATGATTTTTTTATTATTGCACAAAATGCTAAACAAGTGTATTACGCTTCATATCCATTGCGTAGAGACAAAATTGATTGGTGGGTTGTTATAAAAAGTAAGCCTGTGGGAAGAATTGAAATTGACAATGTCTTAGATGTGGCGTATCAAAATGATGTTGCAATTGTTCAACAACAAGTTGATGTTGAATTGGAAACCACACTACAACATCCTCAACACATATTAGAAGAGGTATCTGATGATGATATACTAAATGTTGAGGAAGAAATATCCTAGAATGAGGAAAATGAATCATTTGATGACGAAGAATGGGACAATAATGAAAATAAAACAACTGAGGAGGAAAAATGGGAGAATGATGGAATTGAAACAAGCGAGGAGGAATAGTGTAGAATGAAAGCTAGCTAGTATATATATGTAAGTGTAATTTGCTAATTTTATTGAATTTATGATTTTTATATATATTATACATGTAAATTTGCATACAAATGTCATCAGGCGGTGACAGTGATAGACATCGCGAGCATCTTGGAGTTAGCCAGACTAAACAGGCTAAAAAAAAGAAGTCTAGGAGACCCATAGATCCTGAGGATATTGGAGGACCTATTTCTTCTGCGCCAGAGCGCATCAGCCATGATACTCATATACTTGTTGTCTCGTTTGGTACGACGGATCCTCGACAATACTATCCTAATTACTGTCGAGCAGTAGGTGCTTCCTCTACTTCACAGGCATTGCCTTCAGTACGCTACAAGGACCTACCTTTACATGTTATTCATCGAGGACGACCCTTATCGGCAGGTACTCCATCTCCCACAGGGTGCATCTCCTCAGTTATCTACCATGAGGATTAGAGATTCTAGTAGCGAGCAGTCATATACTATGGCGGGCACGCCTCCATTGACTCAGCGTTATGTGCATCCTAATGTATCACCTTCATCTACAACTACACCTAGTGCTACTACAGATGAGATGCTTCATCTAGTTCCTGGCTAGAAGGACAGACTTGGTAGAGTCATGATTGAGCCGGATGGATCATCGTAAGTTTCTTTTGTTATCTATTTGTTAGTTTATTTTATTTATTTCTTATACTTTAATATATTATTCATGAACTAACATATTTATTATGTTTTTTGCAGGTGGCATCCGACAAAGGACGTTGTCCAGGCTTTAAAAGACTGTGTTAGGAGACTATATACACATGCTTATATGCTTATCACTCTTGGGGCGAGATACCAAATAATATACGCTAGATGATGTTTAATAACTTTAAGGTATATATTTTTTAGTTAAGTTTAGTGTACTTTACTTTTTTTCACTATCGATCTAATTAATGTTATTCAAATTTTTTTATTCAGACTATGTGTACTTGGGAGCCGAGGCACAATCATGTCCTTTTGACCACATTTGAGAGGAAGGCATCCGCCAGATTGTCTGCCTGGCTAAAGAAAGTTTGGGATAGTGCTGAACGTCCGGATTGGATGTTGCCGCATGTTTTTGATGATCTGGGTCGGTATTGGAACACAGACAAGTTTAAGGCAACATCAGACCAAGTCAAAAAGGCTAGAAGCAGTCTTAAGGGTGGCTCGTTGCACACCAGAGGTGCAAAGTCTGTTGGAACAATTGCAAGAGAGATGGTAATTAGTTCTAATTCAAACTTTTAAATAAATAATTAGTTGATTCATATATATCGTTATAAATTTCAGTTTTTTATTTATAGGAAAAATAATTGGGATGCACTCCCATTGCACCAGAGGTTTTCAAGAAGACTCATGTCAGGAAGAAAAAAAATGAGTCGGATCTGGATGTGTGGGTGGAGGAAAGAGCCGAACAAACTTTTGTAAGTTATTTAATATAAATAATATATATTAATCGTGAATATATTTATGATATGTATATATATTGATGTCAATTTTTATATTTAATATGCATAATGAGTTTCAGCATTACGTCGCTAAGAATCTAGATAGTTTAGTCGAAATGACACCTGAACTTTCCACCCAGATTTGGAAAGAAAAAGTGGTAGGGGGGACACATAAGGGTAGAGTCTATGGTCTAGGCGCTCAAAACAATGTAAGATGACTCTAGTCAGGATTAGAAGGAATTGGATCGTCAAGTCAAGCCGAGGCACATAACGGTGTTCAAATTGCTGATATGTCCGGTCAAATAGCTAAACATACAACAGCACTGGCAGAGTTGGAGCAGAGAAGAGTAGTTGAACAAGAAAGCATGAGCAAGACCGTTCATCAAATCCAAAAACAAGTGATGAACCTCGCTCGTGGAACTACTACTTTGGCTCCCGAGAAAAGCGACGACTACAGTACTGATAGTGAGGATGATTGTGTAGGACCCACTCTTTAGTTTACATCGGTGAACTTTTATGAATTTTTTGTAATTTTGAAATAAATTTTGAACTAAATTTTGAAAGACTTTATAAGTCTTTAATTTTTTATTAAGATACTTTCGAATGTTATTTTAAGCTTCTTATTTTATGTTTTGTGTAGATTATTTATAATTATGTGCTTGATTGAGCTGAATAGTATAGATCAATTGAATTGAATTGAATTGTAGGTGGGCAACAAAAACTGCAGTTTCTGCTGTCAAAAAAATTACAGAAAAAGCGACGGACAACATGGTTTTATTTGTCACTTTTCTAGGTTTTAATTTTTTTTTAAATCCAGAAAAGCGACGGACAAGGTCTTTTTGTCCGTCGCTTTTCTGGAATTTTCAAAAATCGAATTTCTTCAAAAGCGACGGACTGCGTCGCCTTTTAGAAATTTAAAAAAAAATTAAAATATTTGTAAAAAGAATTCAAAAATGCGATGCGGTCCGTCGCATTTGGAAAAGCGTTGAGCCAAAATGCGACGGACATAATTGTGTCGCATTTCCGTCGCTTTTGGCCAAAAGAGCGACGGACTGCGACACTTTTGTCCGTCTCTTTTTGGCAGATTTTTAGTAGTGATCTATTTTACTCTCTATTTCCTATATGAGAGTAAAATAAAGAATGAACTCTCCAACCACTTCCTATTTTACTCTCTGCTATTCATTTATAAAATGAAGAATAGAGAGTGAATTAAAGTGTAGTTGGAGAGCTCATTCTCTATTTTACTCTCCAAATATAGAGAATGGAGAGTAAAATAGAGGTGGGTTGGAGTAAAGAGATTGAGAATTAAAGCAAACTTGAATTATCTTTATTCAATCATAGCATCAACTTAAATACAAGTAAATGTAACTAACTTGACTAATTCTACAGAACTACTCTAACAACTTACTTATTCTAATGAGCTACTATGACTACTTAAAAATAGGCTTATAGTCAAATATTTAAACTAAATCTACTTCTAACAAAATGATAACTATTGATAGCTAAATTTACTCATGATAGCTACGAGAATATCCCAACACACCCCCTCAAGTTAGGTGTGGTGTAACAACACCTAACTTGGATAAACATCGAAGAAAGGAAGGCTTGGGCAGCGATATCACGTCCCAAATCCCATTAAGACGGACAGGCACCCGATGCCCTCTAGGCCCGAGAGAACCAACATGTAACCTGTGCTTACTATGCATATAACTATGACAATCTTGTGACAAGTTCACATAGGATGCAACAATACGAACCAACATAAGTAGACCCAAAACTTATATACAAGACTTGGCCGTTGAGGCCACAACTTGTTAAGACGCAACTGAACCATAAACATAAGTCTACAAAGCCTCTAAAAGATAGAAAACCTTAGAGTAGGTCGGGACAGACCCCGCCTTACTCTTAACTACGATACAATACCCAAAATGAATCTACCAAAGACTCAGTAAAGCTCCGAATCAATCTGGAGCTCACTAAAAGTAGATGAGTGTCATGTGCTCCTACCGAGGAGGTCTACTAGCTGAAGTACTTGTGCCTGCAGCATAAAATGCAGCGTACCCCACGAGGGACGTCAGTACGAGAAAATGTACTGAATATGTAAGGCAATAACATATATAAAATAAGAGTTCGAATGAAACCAAGTATCAATATATGTGTGCATAAATCAGAACAGAAGACCACCTTTGTTAACTCTTGTGGGATCATGTATGTTACATTCTTGTCCTTACCTTTCTGTGTGTTATGATCTTTATAAGGCATGTGATACGAATGACTAGGTGATCAGTGGTAGAAGAGGATGACCCATGCTAAGAATTTTAACCCCTGGGATACGGTCCTCATAATTACACAAATTGGGATCAGCCCATGCTAGACTTACGCCCCTGAGCTGCCACCTTTCTATACCAATTGGGATCGGCCCATTCTAGGCTTCCGCCCCTGAGCTGCCACCCTTAATTATACAAATTTCTTTACTTAGATTTTTTAATCTCTGAAATTGTTGTTTTGGTGGTCATAATCATTTTTGATATTTGGAACTACGGACCAGCAGTAGAAGACATGAAAATAATACTCCAAGGCAGTAACAATGACATAAGGAGCTATGTAACATCAATGCATTACTTGTGAGCTTAAATGATACAATTGACTTCAACTGACTAAGAGGAGGGTTCACCAAACTTGCTTTTGCAAATACCATTTCTATACCAGCACATAGGAGGATAATTACACAAGTATAGAGTACTAAACATATAATGAAGTAATTCTATACACTAAGGAGAGGGGGAAATACTGTTAGCTATTTGGAGATCATACGATGCCACTATGCTTCCTTTACTAGGAAAAGAACTTATGAAATTCACTTATTGATATTAATCTCAAGTATCAGATTTCATGCCGAAGAATATTGAATCGAACAGCCTTACATACCTTATCTTCTGATCAATACAACTATCACGATTCAGCCTCCCCTTTCAAGTTTTAATCTACAATATAAGTCATGATAAATTTAAATTAGCAGCTATCACACCGTGAGCCTCGTAAAACAGTAGCTAACTTTGACGGATAAAACAGCCTCAAATATTATTTATCATACAACCAATTATTGAACTCACCACCCCTTTGATTTCTTTATGACAGCACACCCATAATACCTCACTCAAACTCATACATAAGGAGGAAGAAAATGGAGCAGTCACCTTACCTCAATTTCTGCAACTTCTCCTTATAACTTAAATTCTTCTAGAACTTCAACTTGCCTTCACACGTAAACCAAAGAAAAAATAGAAAAGTATCTTAATAACCAAGGAAGTGAGCAGTAGCTTCTGAAAATATTATGCCTTTATACCTATACTTGGGCATGAATAACATGTTTTCGTAATCATCCATGAGAGAATTATGCTAAATCCATAAGTGTTTTCACTTACCTTGTCTTGCAGAGATGAGGGTTTCTTCAAGAACCCTAGAAGAACTTTAAGGCTGCTGTTTAATCCTTAAGAGAAAAGAGAGAGAAAGAACTGGAGCTAATCCTCAATAATGTGTGTTAAAATGAGTGAGAATAGCAGCCAATATATCTTTATATTGAGCTTTCTTCACCTTTAAGAATATCCACTAGAAAGCTTCATTTTCAGCCACTAATTGGTCAAGTAGGTGATGCACCTGCTTATGTATATCAAACAGCTCAAAAGGTCAAACTAGGTGATGCACCTACTAGCTTTTACTTGGGCTTAAATATATTGGGCCTTGGCAGATTTGGCTGCTGGGCTTTAATTTCATTTTGTTTTATTTAACATAGTTTGAGCCTCAAGTGAGTCCATTAGCATAGGCCCAAATCTGATCCATAAACCTTGGCCTTTTTACTTAGATCCATATAGCTCAAGTAGGTGATGCACCTACTTGGTTCTTTGGACTGGTCAATAAGTCAAAGTAGGTGATGCACCTACTTGTCACCTACTAGCTTAGTTAAGTCAAGCAAGCAGCTCACCTATTTTATTCCATTCTCTAATTATTAATCTCTTTTTCTTTAACTTAGCACTTTAAGCTCAATTATCACCTTCCCATTTCGAGTTTAAATACTTCCGTTGGGGTTATAACTTGTTGTACATATACTGCAACGTGTAAGGCATCACATCACCTTCCGAGCTAGTTTAAGCCAACACTAATCATATAAGAAACATGGTCCCGCACCTATACTATAAAGCTATGTCAAGTATCACAAGAATAGAATAAGCATATGCATAATACGAGCTGTTACATCTTTCCCCCCTTAAAACATTCGTCCTCGAATGTTAGCACGGTTATCCAGCTCAAACAATTTCAAGCCTAAGTTAGTACTATTGTTAATCACATTGAAAATATAGACTTATACTTACTTGTTAACTCCTCAACTTAACATTTTAATCTCTCTCATCGGTTGGGAAGAGATGAGGATACTTCAATTTCATTGCTTCTTCCGCTTCCCATGTAATTTCTTCTACTTGTTGGTTCCTCCATAATATTTTTACAGAAGCTACTTCTTTATTTCTTAACTTCCTAACTTGTCGATCCAGAATAGAAATGGACACTTCTTCATAAGTGAGATCTCTCGTAACTTGTACATCTTCAGCAGGAGTAATACGAGATGGGTCACCTACGCATTTTCGAGGCATTGAGACATGAAACACCGGATGAACGGTTGAAAGCCCTTAAGGTAACTCTAACTCATACTCAACTAGGCCAATTCTTCGGATAACCTTATATGGCCTTTTATAGCATGGACTCAACTTTCCCTTTTTACCAAACCTCATTACCTTTTTCATTGGTGACACCTTCAAGAACACCCAATCCCCTATAGAAAATTCTAGTCCTCTCCTTCTAACATTCGCATATGATTTATGTTGACTTTGAGCTGTTTTTAGCCGCTGCTGTATCTCTTTGAATTTTTCCATAGCTTGATGAACAAGATCTGGCCCAAATAAGGCAGTTTCACCTTTTTCGAACCAGCCAATTGGGGATCTACATTTTCTACCATGTAAAGCTTCATAAGGTGCCATTTTAATACTTGAATGGTAGCTATTGTTTTATGCAAACTCGATCAATGGCAAATGATCATCCCAACTACCTTTGAAGTCCAATATACAAGCTCGCAGCATATCCTCAAGTGTTTAAATTGTACACTCTGCCTGACCATCTGTTTGAGGATGAAAGGTTGTACTTAAATTAACAAATTCACTTGTGTTCCTAAACTCTTCTGACATGACTTTCAAAAATTTGCCGTGAATTGAGCTCTCCGATCCGATATAATAGAGATTGGCACTCCATGTAGACGAACTATCTCTTTAATATACAACCTCGCATATTCTTCGACTGTATAAGTAGTCTTGACCGGCAAGAAGTGCACTGATTTGGTCAATCTATCAACAATTACCCATATAGAATCAAACTTCCGAAATAAACGAGGCAAACCAGTGACAAAATCCATGTTGATCATGTCCCACTTCCAAATTGGAAGTTCTATACACTGTATATAACCTCTGGGCTTTTGGTGCTCTACTTTTACTTGTTGACAATTTGGACATTGAGCCACGAATTCTGCAATGTTCTTCTTCATGTCCCCCCACCAATACATTTCTTTCAAGTCATGATACATTTTACTTGACCACGGATGGACAGAATATCTCGAATGATGTGCTTCCATCATAATCCTCTTTCTTAATTCATCTACATTAGGTACACACAATCTGTTTTGACATCGAAGTACTCCATCTTGCGTAAGCTCAAATTCCTTTGTCATACCCTGTTGTACATTCTCCTTAAGCTTTAATAGAATAGGATCAGTGTACTACTTCTCATTCACTTCCACTACTAATGAGGATTCTGTCGCATTTTGCACAATAACCCCTTCGTCTGGAGATTCAAGAAGGCAAACCCCCAAGCTAGCTAGTTGACATAAATCCTTAGTTATTCCTTGTCTTTCCATAGACTGCCCATAAGTGCTTGCCATTATTTTACGACTTAACGCATCAGCTACTACATTTGCTTTCCCAGGATGATACAAGAGATCCATGTCATAATCTTTTAATAGCTCCAGCCATCTTCGCTGCCTCAGATTTAGGTCCCTTTGCTTAAAGATATATTGCAAAATCTTGTGATCAGTGTATAGGTCAACATGAATTCCATACAAGTAGTGGCGCCATATCTTCAAAGCAAATACAACTACTGCTAGCTCTAGATCATGAGTTGGATAATTTTTCTCATGTGGCCGCAGCTGCCTTGAACCATAAGCTATTACTTTACCATGTTGCATCAATACACATCCTAGGCCCACTCCTGAAGCATCACAATACACTGCATACCCTTCTGTTCCTTCCGGAAGTACCAATACAGGTGTAGAAGTTAATTTATTCCTCAGCTCTTGGAAGCTTCTTTCATATTCATCACTCCACTGAAATTTGGTTTCTTTGTGTGTTAGCTTTGTTAAGGGTGCAGCAATGGAAGAGAAACCTTTAACGAACCTTCTGTAATAACTTACCAATCCAAGGAAACTACGAATATTCGTAGGCGTTGTAGGTCTTGGCCAGTTTTTCACGGCTTCTATCTTCTGGTTATCAACCCTTATTCCTTCATCGGATAAAATATGACCTAAGAATGCCACAGATTTTAACCAGAACTCACATTTAGAGAACTTTTCATACAACCTACGATCACGAAGAATTTGTAAAACCTGCCGCAAGTGATTAGCATGGCCCTCTTCCAATCTTGAATACACCAAAATGTCATCTATGAATACTATCACGAACACATCTAAAAATGGCTTGAACACCCTATTCATCAAATCCATAAAAACTGTTGGTGCATTCGTTAGCCCGAATGACATGACTAAAAACTCAAAATGACCATACCGTGTTCAGAAAGTTGTCTTGGGTATATTTTTGTCTTTGACCCTCACTTGGTGATAACTTGATCTTAGGTCGATTTTTGAAAAACACCTAGCACCTTGTAACTGATAAAACAAATCATCAATTCTAGTGAGGGGATATTTGTTCTTAATCGTTACCCTATTCAACTGCCGGTAGTCGATACACATTTTTAACAAGCCATCTTTCTTGCGTACAAATAAAGCTGGTGCTCCCCATGGGGACATACTAGGCCTTATGAATCCTTTATCTAATAAGTCTTTTAATTGCTCCTTCAACTCCCGTAATTTTGTCGGGTCCATTCTATATGGAGGGATGGATATATGTTAAGTATCTGGAATCACATCAATACCAAACTCTACTTCTCGTTCTGGAGGCAAACCCAGAAGATCTTCAGGAAATACATCGGGAAATTCATTTACCACTGGAATTGATTGAAGAGATGGTGGCTTAGCATCTATATTTTTCACTCTCACTAGATGACATATGTATCCTTTGGACATCATCTTCTTTGCCTTAAGATAAGAAATAAATTTACCTCTTGGTGTCCCAATATTACCTTTCCATTCAAGGACGACCTCTTTTGGAAAATGGAAATACAGCATCTTAGTTCGGCAATCCACCGTGGCATAACAAGAAGCTAACCAATCCATACCCATTATAACATCAAAATCCAC
>NC_064288.1:39939881-40190856 GCF_019186545.1 Solanum stenotomum
AAGAATTTGTAAAACCTACCGCAAGTGATTAGCATAGCCCTCTTTCGATCTTGAATACACCAAAATGTCATCTATGAATACTATCACGAACACATCTAAAAATGGTTTGAACACCCTATTCATCAAATCCATAAAAACTGCTGGTGCATTCGTTAGCCCAAATGATATGACTAAAAACACAAAATGACCATACCATGTTTGGAAAGTTGTCTTGGGTATATCTTTGTCTTTGACCCTCACTTGGTGATAACCTGACCTCAGGTCAATTTTTGAAAAACACCTAGCACCTTGTAACTGATCAAACAAATCATCAATTCTAGGGAGGGGATATTTGTTCTTAGTTGTTACCTTATTCAACTGCCGGTAGTCGATACACATTCTTAACGAGCCATCTTTCTTGGGTACAAATAAAACTGATGCTCCCCATGGGGACATACTAGGCCTTATGAATCCTTTATCTAATAAGTCTTTTAATTGCTCCTTCAACTCCCGTAATTCTTCCGGGGCCATTCTATATGGAGGGATGGATATAGGTTGAGTATATGGAATCACATCAATAACAAACTCTACTTCTCCTTCTGGAGGCAAACCCGGAAGATCTTCAGGAAATACATCGGGAAATTCATTTACCACTGGAATTGATTAAAGAGATGGTGGCTTAGCATCTATGTTTTTCACTCTCACTAGATGACATATGTATCCTTTGGACATCATCTTCTTTGCCTTAAGATAAGAAATAAATTTACCGCTTGGTGTCCCAATATTACCTTTCCATTCAAGGACGACCTCTTTTGGAAAATGGAAATGCAGCATCTTAGTTCGGCAATCCACCGTGGCATAACAAGAAGCTAACCAATCCATACCCATTATAACGTCAAAATCCACCATTTGTAGCTCAACAAGGTCAGCCAATGTATCACGATCACAAACAGTTACAATACAATTACGATAAACCCTTCTAGTTATAATAGACTCACCAATCGGTGTAGACACTTCAAATGGCTTCACTAATAATTCTGGTGTTCTTTTGAACTTTACACCAATCAATGGAGTAACATATGACAGTGTAGACCCCGAATCAATTAATACATATACAATATGTGAAAAGATGGACAATGTACCTGTAACCACATCTGGTGAGGCTTCTAAATTTTGTCGATCCCCGAGAGCATATGTGCGATTCTGAACTCCACTAGAACTGGCTTCTCCCCTAGCTCCTTTACCATGGCCAGTAGGCATCTGTCCCCTACCTAAAGAAGGTGCTGATGATGAGGATGCATCAATTAATCTAGTAGGTTGTGCCAAACCACCCACACCTCTATGAGGGCAATTTCTCATCATATGACCTGGTGTACCACACCAACAACAAACATTTGTCCCAAACTGACATGCACCTAAATGATTTCTTCCACATTGTTTACAAGACTGTCGAAGAGGTCTTGATTGGCTCATACTTCCCTTCTCTTAGTACCCCGCTATTCGTGAACCTTGGCTTTCACCTCTTTGCCCAAATTGATTGCCCTTAGACTCTTGAAACTGAGGTGGGGCACTAGCTGTAGAGTAGGAAGATGATGGCCTAGGCAGTCTGATAAAGAACCGAGGCCTAAACTCACCTTGGGATGGTGTAAACTGCCCCATGGATCTGGCCCTCTTAGAATGCCCTGTTTCTGACTCTTGTGTCCTTCTTCTTTGTCTTTGATCCTCCAACTTTTGCGCAAAAGCTTGCATCCTTGCTATATCCATATCTTTATTCAACGAAGCAATGGTACAGTCTCTAACCAAATATGGATCTAATCTATCCACATATCGATGAACTTTATCCCCCCATAGTAGCTACTACATTAGGAGCATACCTAGCCAAGGAATTAAATTTGAGATTGTACTCTCTCATGCTCATACTTCCTTGGTGGAGATTTAAGAATTGATCCGCATGGGCCTCTCGGATCTCCAATGGCAGGTAATGGTCAAGGAATGCCTTTTTGAACTCTTTCCATGTAGCTGATGGTGCATCTGTTCTCCTGGATTGCTTCCAAGCTTCATACCACAATACAGCCACACCCTTTAATCTATATGTTGCTAGCTCGAGCGCTTCTTTACCACTTACATGCGTAAAATTGAAAGTGCATTGGATCTGATCTATAAAGTCTTGTGGATCTTCATTAGGATCTGACCCGGTGAATGATAGAGGGTCAAAATTAATCAAATCACGTATCCGCATACCAACTGCTCTATCTATACCACTATTACCTGCAACTGGACCTTCTTGGCTTTGGCCGTGGCCAGTAACTATAAGAGTCAATAATTGGACCGCATTCCTCAAATCTTGCTCGGTAGCATTAATAGGAGGTTCTTGAGGTGCAGCTTCCCTTCTTAGATCTTCTGAAGATGGAGGGGTCGGGGAAGTCTGTGAGGGAGACTCATCTTGAGCCTCACCTTGTACAGCTTGACTTGACTAAGTGGTGGTTGGTTGGTCCCTTCTTGGGCAGCCACATCTACTCGCTTACCAGTACTTCTGCTCCTTCTCGTAATCGGCATCCTTGCTATAATAAAATAATTTAGGAATTAGATATGATTCTCCTACAACACTGGTTCTATCGCACGATCTAAGAAATGAAAGAAAGGAGACAACTCCTACATGTCCCGTAGCCTCATGTTTATAAATGTGGTGCACAACACATCCATAAGCAAGACTCTACACAGACACGGCTTTGTAGACTCCCTAAGATGACCTGCTTTGATACCATTCTTGTCACGTCCCAAATCCCATTAAGACAGACAGGCACCCGATGCCCTCTAGGCCCGAGAGAACCAACATGTAACATGTGCTTACTATGCATATAACTATGACAATCTTGTGACAAGTTCACATAGGATGTAGCGATACGAACCAACATAAGTAGACCCAAAACTTATATACAAGACTTGGCCGTTGAGGCCACAACTTGTTAAGACGCAACTGAACCATAAACATAAGTCTACAAAGCCTCTAAAAGATAGAAAACCTTAGAGTAGGTCGGGACAGACCCCGCCTTACTCTTAACTACAATACAATACCCAAAATGAATCTACCAAAGACTCAGTAAAGCTCCGAATCAATCTGGAGCTCACCAAAAGTAGATGAGTGTCATGTGCTCCTACCGAGGAGGTCTACTAGCTGAAGTACTTGTGCCTGCAGCATAAAATGCAGCGTCCCCCATGAGGGACGTCAGTACGAGAAAATGTACTGAATATGTAAGGCAATAACATATATAAAATAAGAGTTCGAATGAAACTAAGTATCAATATATGTGTGCATAAATCAGAACAGAAGACCATCTTTGTTAACTCTTGTGGGATCATGTATGTTACATTCTTGTCTTTACCTTTCTGTGTGTTATGATCTTTATAAGGCATGTGATACGAATGACTAGGTGATCAGTGGTAGAAGAGGATGACCCATGCTAAGAATTTTAACCCCTGGGATGCGGTCCTCATAATTACACAAATTGGGATCGGCCCATGCTAGGCTCACGCCCCTGAGCTGCCACCTTTCTATACCAATTAGGATCGGCCCATGCTAGGCTTCCGCCCCTGAGCTGCCACCCTTAATTATACAGATTTGTTTACTTAGATTTTTTAATCTCTGAAATTGTTGTTTTGGTGGTCATAATCATTTTTGATATTTGGAACTACGGACCAGTAGTAGAAGACATGAAAATAATACTCCAAGGCAGTAACAATGACATAAGGAGCTATGTAACATCAATGCATTACTTGTGAGCTTAAATGATACAATTGACTTCAACTGACTAAGAGGAGGATTCACCAAACTTGCTTTTGCAAATACCATTTCTATACCAACACATAGGAGGATAATTACACAAGTATAGAGTACTAAACATATAATGAAGTAATTCTATACACTAAGGAGAGGGGGAAAATATTGTTAGCTATTTGGAGATCATATGCTGCCACTATGTTTCCTTTACTAGGAATAGAACTTAGCAAATCACTTATTGATATTAATCTCAAGTATTAGATTTCATACCGAAGAATATTGAATAGAATAGCCTTACATACCTTATCTTCTGATCAATACAACTATCATGATTCAACCTCCCCTTTCAGGTCTTAATCTACAATATAAGTCATGATAAATTTAAATTAGCAGTTATCACACTGTGAGCCTCGTAAAACAGTAGCTAACTTTGATGGATAATGAGCCCATACAACCCTTAAAACAATGTATATCACCACGCCCTCCTTCTCTGCCCAATACATACATTATATATCCTTTTCCAAGATTACCCAAACTGCACCTACAATAATACACATAAAACAACCTCAAGTATTCTTTATCATACAACCAATTATTGAAATCACCACCCCTTTGAGTTCTTTATGACAGCACACCCATAATTCCTCACTCAAACTCATACATAAGGAGGAAGAAAATGGAGCAGCCACCTTACCTCAATTTCAGCAACTTCTCCTTATAACTTGAATTCCTCTAGAACTTCAACTTCCCTTCACACTTAAACCAAAGAAGAAGAGAAAAGTATCTTAATAACCAAGGAAGTGAGCAGTAGCTTCTGGAAATATTATGCCTTTATACCTATACTTGAGCATGAATAACATGTTTTCCTAATCATCCATGGGAGAATTAAGCTAAATCCATCAGTGTTTTCACTTACCTTGTTTTGCAGAGATGAGGGTTTCTTCAAGAACCCTAGAAGAATTTTAAGGCTGCTGTATAATCCTTAAGAGAAAAGAGAGAGAAAGAGTTGGAGCTAATCCTCAATAATGTGTGTTTAAATGAGTGAGAATAGCAGCCAATATATCTTTATATTGAGCTTTCTTCACCTTTAAGAATATCCACTAGAAAGCTTCATTTTCAGCCACTAATTGGTCAAGTAGATGATGCACCTGCTTATGTATATCAAACAGCTCAAAAGGTCAAACTAGGTGATGCACCTACTAGCTTTCACTTGGACTTAAATATATTGGGCCTTGGTAGATTTGGCTGTTAGGCTTTAATTTCATTTTGTTTTATTTAACATAGTTTGGGCCTCAAGTGATTCCATTAGCATAGGCCCAAATTTGATCCATAAACCTTGGACTTTTTAACTAGATCCATATAGCTCAAGTAGGTGATGCACCTACTTGGTTCTTTGGACTGGTCAATAAGTCAAAGTAGGTGATGCACCTACTTGTCACCTACTAGCTTAGTTAAGTCAAGCAAGCAGCTCACCTATTTTATTCCATTCTCTAATTATTAATCTCTTTTTCTTTAACTTAGCACTTAACTTTCAACTTTAAGCTCAATTACCACCTTCCCGTCTCGAGTTTAAATACTTTCGTTGGAGTTATAACTTGCAGTACACATGCTGCAACATGCAAGGCATCACATCACCTTCCGAGCTAGTTTAAACCAACGCTAATCATATAAGAACATGGTCCCTCACCTATACTATAAGGCTATGTCAATTATCACAAGAATAGAATAAGCATACGCATAATATGGGCTGTTACAAGCGACTTAGTGAGAGTGTCTGCAACTTGATCCACGGAGGGAAGATAATTGACAATCACTTTGCCAATTTGCACACTGTTGCAGAGGTAATGAAAGTGCACTCCAATGTGCTTTATTTTAGTGTGGAAGATTGGATTTTTGGTGGGATATGAAACACCAATGTCATCACAAAAAATACTTGGCATTTGTGAGATTTGGCATCGTAGTTCATTCAACAAGTTGTGGACCCAAGTAATCTTAGAGAGTGTGTTAGCTACTGATTTGTGTTCTTCTTCAATGGAAGATCGAGCAACTGATTTTTGCTTTCGAGAGAACCAACAAATAGAGATTCTATTACAGAGATCACTCACCCAATCAACATCAGCATACTTATACAGATTCCTATCAAAATGATGAAAGATTTGCAAGCACAATGTTGTTGATGACTTGAGATATCGAAGAACTCTTCTTCTCTTTCTGTCAGTTGAGGCTTGTTGAAGGATTCTAGAGGTAGCTGCTTGTCATCCTGGCAGGCCCTCTTTTTCTTTTTCTAAAAGCTTTGTTCTACTTGAGAACCAAAGTCTAGGACTTGTAATTATTTTTTAATTATGTACTTATGTATTTAGTGGCTTGTACATGCGACAACAAGATGTTGGGTGTTTTAATTAATAGAAAAATAAGTTTTCTATTTTATCTTGTTCTTGTTTTTAGGATTTATTAGTCGAAGCAGGAGACAATATACCTTGATATTTTTGAGCATTTTTTTAATTCAAAGCATCGTTCCATCTTAATTGAAAAAGCAAATAACGTTTCAAGAACAAATGTAGTTCTTCTTCTGCGTTGCTTTTGTATTATTTTTTATTTTGACTCTTTTTGTGTTTGATTCCACGTAATCTTTTTCAAGATCGTTTTGATGTTTTGAAAAAATAGGGCTCAGATTTCCTTTGTTTACTATATTTGATCCACACTCTCTTTGACTTGGGGGTTCTTTTGCTTCTTGAGTTTTCCGCATTTCTTTGGTTTTCGTTGGTTTGAGGTTGACTTGTCTTGGTGGAAAAACACAAGTGCCATCACGTTCATTTTTGGGTCGTGACAATATCACTGTCTTAAAAATTGTTTATGACCATAATAAGACGGGAAAAATCTACCAACCATATATTTGTGGCCATTAAGGACCTATATATGCGATTCCTTCATTTGAGAGGGAGAATTGTAAGTGATGATGAATTAGTTTCTCATTAGGATTCACTTTCATCATCGAATGCGAATAAAAGTGATCTTGCTATTAATGGTAGCAAAAGTAATCTTCTTGTTCTAAAAGGAGGAGATAATCTTGTTTCAAGTGATAGTGAGATGATGATAGTTCTAGTTCAAGTATGGTTGATCCAAGATATAGTTACCCTACTAGATGAAATTAATGAATCAACAATTTCCATAAGCTCTTTTATGCCCTTTAAAATAAATGGAATTTTAAGAATCTATCAAGTATAAGAACTAGTGGATCTACCAAAAATAACACAAAACCATTGAAACCAAATGGGTTCTCAAAGTTAAGCACGTGGCTTGTTACACAATTGAGAAATATAAGGCTAGACTTGTTGCTAAGAAATATATGTAATAGAAAAAAAAATAACTTTCACATATAATAAACATAAAAATCATATTTGTATGTTATAACTATAGTTTGTATAATTGCACTCAATAACAAACTTTATGTTTGCTATGGAGCATCAGATTGTATAATTCGCTGACAGGAGCTTTAGATTTGTATAATTTCGTTGTCAGGCCATTTGTATAAATCGTTGGCAGCCTCTCGTTTGTATAAATCTCTGGCAGCCTCTTAATTCAATTTTATGTGTTTGTATATCTACATAAAATTTGATTTTGTATACAATTAAATTGAAATAAAATATTTGTATATCAAATCTCTCTCTCGCTTTATACAACACAAATTATACATTGAAATTTGTATAAAGCGAGAAAGAGAGAAAGGCAAAAGAGAACTGGGCAGGGGAAGATTTGTATTTGTATAATTATAAGTGTATAGGACGAAAATATATGTATTCGTATTGGTATATACAGTTTTCTCTCTCTTTATACAAACATAAACACATTTTATACATTTGTGTTTGTATAAAAGCGAGAGAGGCGAGGGAGAGACTGGCGAGCGAGAAACCTAGGGAGAGAGGCGAATGACAATTGTTTGCTACGGGTTACAATTAAATCAAACTGTGGTTATAGCATTTAATTTGAATTAATAATTTGCTATTTTATACAATTTTCCAAAAAAATGCCTATGACTAGACCTTTCTCACCTATTATGTTGAATCACCCTTGTCTAATTTTGACTATTATTGTTAGTTTGGATCTATAATTACATCAGAAAAATGTAAAGACTGTCTTTATGAACAATTTCACCTTCATCACAAAAACTCGTTTAATCTCTTAAGATCACATGCATTTTATAAGCTCTGTTACTTATGGATCATTAGTCTCTCCCTTCCACATCAACAGTAGATTAATTGTGATGTACTCCTTCTGTTCACTTTTACTTGTTATATTTAGATTTGACACATTCATTTGAAGAACAATGATTGACATGGTTATTTTACCCTACTATCCCTATTAAAAGACGTTTAGTATTATGGGGTTAGTAATTAATGCTAAGGACAAAATTATATATATTTTTAAAATAGTGGACAAATAAAAGTGAACCGAGGAAGTATCTCATATTCTTTAAATTTATGCAATATATACGAGTCCACTGTAGAATTGCTCTAAAGTGGTTACTGTTGATCAAATAAATGCAAATAACATACACACTTTTCTTAATAATGATGGTATTCAAACTAAGCTTGTTGGTTAATGCATCAACTACTTGCTGCTAGCTCCGTCTCATGATGGGCGAAGTTAAGTTAGAAAGTTGTATGACAGGTGGTAACTATCTTGTACAGTTCGGGGATAATCGGCGTACTCCAATCAGTGAGGGGGATCTTTGGCTCTATTGAACATACAGGGAATTGGAGGTAGCATTCTATCGATGTCAAGTCATTGACTGGTTTCTTCAGCCCTTTTTCTATGTGTTGGTGTATATGACCGACATAAGACTCGACTTGTTAGATATTACGGAGGATCTTACTAAAAGTATTTGTCTCATACTACTTGATCACTTACTAAATCAGGATAGGATTAATTATGTTCCCCCCATTTTCCCATACAATTAATATGGGGCAAAAAGCTTAAGTATACAACTTAAGTACCTTAATTACTACTATATGACAATAGTTTTTTTTTCCACCAATATAGCAATAGTTTTTTTCAAAACTAGAATTTCTATTTTTTTTATTAAAAAAAACGTAGAAATAGTCAGCAATGATTATCTCTAATCCCTGATTTTCTCCAATTATTTTACCTTCTACGATTTACTCAGATTTGTTATATATTTCTCTCATGAAAGAAGGTTTTTAACAAAAATAAAACTCTCTTTCTACTCATCTGATCGACTATTAAAATATGAATACCAACTATTTTTGAATCCTAATTCAACACAACGGATGGTGGGACACATCAGGTATTTGAACAAATAACGATTGAATTGGTATTTTTTCGTGATTATGTTAATATATTTATGATTTTTTTCTTATGATCGTTTTTCTTGCAATCTGTATTAGGTCGTTTTGGTATTTGTTCTTTTGTTTAAATTGTATGTTCTTGTGGTTAGTATAAAATTCACCTGCCTTGGTAAATGGTCAGGTGCAACGATACTATTTTTTAATTCTTGAATAAATAATAAATATTATTAATTATTTATGGTATATTATTAGTTTTAATTGATAGTGAACATTGTGGAGATGATGTGGTGAAATTGATATTCTATATTATGTTTTTTTTTTATTAATATCATTATTCATCGTTCATTTTTAGTGTGAGTGTTATACATTAGGTTTTATAGAAAAATAAAATTTCGTTAGATTCAGTGAACATTTTTTGGTATAACATTAGGTTTAATTGATTAGTGCACTTGCGTATCTTGTTGTCCATAGATAAACACCATAATTCACAATTACTTTTTGTATGTGTTCTGGTGTAATTGATATGTTGTAGGCCTTATATAAACACAATAAATCGATAATTTATTTTGGTGTGTGATCGGATATTATTGGTATTTTTTAGACCTTATATAAATATCAACTTCAAGTTAATATTTTGGTACATCTATTGGTGTATTTAGTTGTCTGATTTGGTATAGATAATAAATTGAAGAAATATTAAACGTCTGATATAGTAAATATTTTTGGTGTGAATGTTATACATTAGATCGTATGGAAAATTCAACTTTGGTGGTTATTAAATGTCCAATTTAGTGAATACTTTTTGATATAATATTTGGTATAATTGATTAGTGCACTTACGTATCTTTTGTCTATAGAAAAACACAATAATTTACAAATTATTTATGGTATGTAATCAGGTATAATTGGTATATTTTGGACCTTATATAAACACCAATATCAAAGTTAATATTTTGGTACATCTATTGGTGTATTTAGTCGTCTGATTTGGTATAGATAACAAAGTTGAAGAAATATTAAATTGGTTATAATGCTTGTTGATTTGTGATGGTAGATTATTATGTGTAACATGATAGTGTAGATGGTGTAGATGATTTGGTGTAATTGATAATGTGTATTATGTTTTTATAAACACCAGAAGTCATATCAAGTGCATTATGTAGTTTGTTTTTGGGTGTTTAAATACAATGAAATTGTTGGTATTTTATTGGTAAATGATTTGGTGAAAATGTTGATCTATACAACTAATTTAGGTCTCGTCAATCGTTTTGAAATTTTCATGGTGATTTTTTTGGTTCATTTGTTGGCGTAGTTGATAGTGTATTTTATGTTGTCCAAAATTATTTTGGAGATTGATCAACAATAAATTATAATGTTACACAGGTATAAGTACTTGGATTACAATATAGAAGGAGTAATATATGACGCAAACACCAAATACGATGGCTTAGTTACTACAAATGCTTCCCAATTGGGTGTGGACACGACCATTTTAGAGTTAGAACTTAAACATGTCGTGAGCGTTCCATCTCCACCAATGAAGATTCATAATAATATCCGCCTCAGAATTAACATTGGTGTTTTCTTTTTGTTTTAATTTTATTTAAACAAGTATGTAGTTGAATCTTTTGTGCTTTTGTTGAAATTTAGATGTTTTTAATGAATGTTAATTGCAGTTTAATCCAATATTAGTTAATGTTGATTGGCTAATTCGTATTATTGGTGTATTGATAATTATATCATTGTTGTTTGCTTGTTTGTATAATTCATATTTTTGTGAAAAAATTACTGTAAAAACTGATATTGGTGTTATTTTTGTAATATTGATGAAATATTTGAAAGTGATTGACTAAATCATAGTAAGGCTCACTTCATAATATTGGTGTAATTGTTGTTGTAACATTGGTGATGGCATATTGACTTCCAATTACACACATTTTGACAAATATAAATACAAACAAGTAAATGTATTTGTCAGTTCATTGAACACAATATAAGCACCAAAATGATATATTTTTCATAATATTGGTGTAAAATGTATGCATAAGTGGTGGTAATTGAACACAAAATAATAAAAACTGATCGAAAATACCACTTAAAGTGGCATCCAAAAGTGTAACAAAAACATTTTGTAAAGAACAAAAATTCAACAGCATATTTCATAAAATTAAGTGTTAACAGAACATGCTCCTTTTAAGTCCTCCCCCTTTCGAATTAATTTCCGCATCTTCCAATTGGTTCACTTTCACTAACCGTACCAGTATCAATCTTCAGAATTTTTTTTGGGGCATCCTAACCATATTGATCGGAATATGAAAATAGAATATTGAGTGATGAACTTAAGAGGAAATATAAAAATGGTGCAAGTGATGAACTAATCAGAGAAGTGATGAAATATGAAAATGATCAATATGAACGGAAGAGAGAAAAACAATGGTTAAAATTTCTCTCAATGAAAACTGCACAGAGGATAATGAAGTTTAGAAAAGAGTGAATTGTTGGAAACCTAAAAGACTTTTACTTTACATTGATTGAATAAAAAAGGAAAAAAATAAAATAATATCTGAAAGGTAGAAACGTGTGTATTAAGAACTTTAATTGGAGAGATAAATAAGGCACATAATCCCAAAAATAGGAGAGAAGAAAATCGAAATTAAATAATTTAATTAAAATAAAAAATAATTAAACAGTTATGTTGGTAATTTATAAACTACATTTGTAATTAAATAAAAGTATATGCGTATATTGTACATTAAAATCTTAAGTAGTATATTTCTGTAATTTTCACATTTGGGGGTTATGACTTTGAAAGTTTAAATAAATTTTGAAGATCCAAATTTCTTTTTTTAAGAGGCTAATTAATATGAACAAAGGGGAAAATAGTAAAATTGATCAATTTATTAATAATTTTTTAATAACCATATGAAATAAAAAATGTCTACGGAGAAAGTATCGCTCACCAAACACTTAAGTTTAGGCAGATGGGAAAATGTGATAGAATATGAATATTAGTTCCCAAGGTAGTAATGCCCCACTAATCCATGGCTAAGCCTTACCCTTTGGCAAAATTCAGCACAATATCAACAACAGGATATATTCTTTCAATTAAACAAAATAGGATTATTAGTAAAAAGAAAAAGGGATTTCAATTTTTAAACATCATTTTTGGAAATTGAAACTTGAATATTGGAACATTCCTGGTGTCTGGAGACTGGGTAGGACCTAACCACACATGGGCACACACTTTCTTCTATCTGTCTTTAATGTTGTGATTCGATTGATCTTGAAACCCCATTTAGCATCATTGCTAGTGATTGGACATGCCTAAAAGAATGATTCTACCCATGTTTGCTTTGTGGATTTGCAACATGCTGCCTTTTTTAGTTCTTTAAGGACTCATTTGGCCAGAAAAAAGTAAAAAATTAACATGATCAAATGAGTCTCATATTATTCTTTCCAAAAAGTATGGTCGAACATAACTTCAACTCCAACATTCAAACAAATAAAAGTGAATCTGTAACTTGTGTTTTGGTGCTCCCAAAACAGTACATGTCCTCAGAATTTTACTTCGAATTCTACATTTTTACCTTCTAAACTACACCTCTTCGTCTGACAACTATACATAAGTAACATAATTCTTTGTGATAAGACTGCTGTATACCATGAAAAGTCCAGCCTCCCCCCCCCCCCCCCCCCCCCCCCCCNCCCTTTACCCCCAAAAAAAAAATCATACATAGATTGTGAAATATTCAAATACCAAATTTTATGAGGCTTCCAAGATAAGTGGGCAGGATATATTAACTTTCGTCTCGAGAAGTTCCTGGGAAGTAGTGCAAGGAACAACTAGAATGCAATCTCTTGAAGTATTTGAAGTGTGTTCTGATGAACCTGAAACACAATTTAAAAATTATATAGGTTAGCTATTTGTCAAGAAATGATGTCGAAAACAATCAGCCATTGATAGCAAAGCAACTTTCTAAATGAAATGCTACCCCAAACAAAGATTAACAAGAGTGTACCCATTCAAGATGCTGTGCTGTAACTCCAGAGACATTTCCTCCATATATGCCACCTAACACCTACAATGTCGCAATAAGATGCGGTAAGATATTATAATCGTCTCATGCTTCTGGAGATCGAATCAGAAATGCCAACTATGTCCAATAACAAAAATCTTATGTACTAGAAACTCTTACCTTAGAAACTGTTTCAAGAAACATGCCAGGACGCACAGGATGTGGTTTTCGCCCACTTACACTTGCCTGGGAGCAAAAGAAAATTATAGTTGAAAAGGCTTTTGGAATTCTCAAAAAGTAGTGACATCATCTCAGAACAAAATCTCACCCTTCCTGCAATTCCACCAGCAGCACCAACTTCATCATCCGAACTGTCTGCACCTTCTTCTTTACCAAGCATCACGTCTTTTATCATGTCGCGTACTGTTTTCCCTGGTCTTAGGGAAACAAGTTTAGTTAAAAAGTTCACCTGCATGACCATAAAATGCTAACGTTAGTAATCAAAGCAGAAGCCGTACAAAAACCATTCAGGTGGTTTATTTTTCACAGATTACAGTCCACCGAATTAAAATGTGACATGGGATATATATGTTTAAAGCAACAAACCTCTGATTCAGGAAGAATATTAAGGCCACGATCATTTCTTTCGTCAAGTATTCCACCTCCCATCATGTTCCTAGCTTCTTCTCTGATTAAAACCAACCTTGCTAGTAACTTCCTGTCAGGGATAACAGAACGAGATTCCATCGTCTGCAACAAAGACAGCCACAGACAATCCATAATTTTACCGGTGAACACTAGCGTGAAGGATTCCTTCAAATCGTAATAATATTTTTGAAGTCTGTTGATCTGATAAATGATTTTTAGGGTTCAGAAATCACATTACATGATGTTATTTTATTACTATTACTTAAGCATGATGAAACTATACTTTTTTTTTCACAATGGAACATGAGATGATTCTAGAGCATGAAAGCAACGAACGAAACCTAATAGTAAAAGGAGCATCCGGACTAAATTATTACTATGCAGTATCCACTATTGGATATTACTTCCAACGTGATTTTTAAATATTTAAATTTATTTCTAAAAAAGGATACAATGGGAGCCCAAGGGTGTGACCTAGTGGTCAATCAATTGGGTTGTGGACTCGGAGTTTTCAAGTTCAAATCCTAACTGAGACAAAAATACTAGGTGACTTTATTCCATTTGTCATAGCCTTGTGGACAATTATCTGGTACCTGTTTGTTGCTAGTGGGAGGTGACAAGTATGCCGTGTATTTAGTCTAGGTGCATGCAAGTTGGCTTGGCCACCACAGTTATAAAAAAAACAAAAATAAGGATAAAATGGATATTATATCTAAATCATGGAAAAGGTCAAAACAGATAACGAAGAATAAAGTATATCACATATATTGAATTTGAGAACACATAGAAGTTAAAACAGAAGTCAAAAGAGAGTAATACAAAAAAGTTAGCCGAAAGCTCTAACACCATTTGGCACTTCCATGAGGGATTTGTTTGATTATTGATGACTGAAAACTGACAACTCTAAAGTGACACGAAAAAATTGAAGTCCAAACAAGATGATTTCCCTATGCCTTTTGGCAGGTTAGGTTTCCAACTGAAACCCATGTACTCCCTCTGTTTCAATTGGTTTGACTTACTTTACTTTTTAGTGTGTTTCAAAAAGAATGTCTCTTTTCTTTTTTGGCAACTCTTTTTCTAACTTTCCACATGACATGTTTAAGACCATAAGATTAAATAACATTTTGGTATATTCAACATATTTTAGTTTAATGCCACAAGATTCAAAAAAGTCTTCTTTACTTTCTTAAACTCTCTATCAGGTGAAAACCACACAAACAAATTGAAACGGAGGGAGTATCATTTTTGGTCTGATAACCAAGTAAGATGGTTTTTGTTAAGACTTGACATTACCACGACTTGCGTTTTTCTTTTTCAATTTTATAAAAAGTTAATATTTCAGTAACTTGAGAACAAAAATAAATAATGAATTCAGCATTGAGCACAAGTTTCTTACAGCTTACATATAACCAGCATCAACACTACAAATTGTCTGACCAAGATGGCTGAGCAGAAGTTCTTTAACATCACTATATGAAAATGCTGACCTAACCATTTTCCAAAATGTGTTACATAATGCATAGTGCCTTATGGTCTCTACAATCAGAGTGTTCCATACCCTGTAAAGTTTGTGGTTTCTAATAACCTGCGTCCTAAGGGACCCACAGTCAAATGAAACTGATGCAAACAAACTATCTAGTTAGAACTTAGATCCCAACAACTCGATCGTCTCCTGACTATGCATGTACATTAAGAGCCTACCTCCAGAATATCATCCGCTTGGTTAGCTATATCATTCAAATTTGCCCCAGGAAGATGGACTTTTGTTCCATTCTCACTTTGAAATACTCCACCACCACCAGCTACTCGCCTGAGCAATTCATGTCTGCTTTCTTTTTGGGGAGTTCTACAGAGCAGGCCTACGACTTGAACCTAGAAAACATACAAATCCAACTCAATGTCAGAACAAAGACTAGAGCAACAATGCTGCTAATAATTTAGTCATTCAGCATACTCACATGAGGGGGGCACTTCTTGGTAAGATGGGATAACACAGTCTCCTTGATAACTTCCAAGAGTGATTTGCGCTAAAAGAAACAATTCTGTTATTAACATACCTTCCCAGAATATGTCTTGTATCAATGCAGTACTCAACAGGAAACAAATAGGCATGAACTAGGCACAAAATGGAAACATAAAAAAAAGACTATGATATGGATCAGATATCTGGCTTGATATCTAAATCATATAGCATTCAGTCTAGCCAACAATCAAGGGGAATTGATTACGGAGAAGGTTTCCTTTCGTGCCTTTAATTCTTTGATTATCGCTTCTTCAATCCTGATGCTCTTGGAAACTTTTTTTTTAAGAAATAAATTTACCCATATGATGAAAAGGCTAAAACGAGAGAAATCAACATTCATGCACACAGCCTGACTATTTACTAGAGAAATCGGTATCAATAAGTTTCTGAAATGAGACACCTTTTACTTCATTACATCTTGTACTAGGCAGAAATTACACGAAGACCATCAACAACAACTATTTCATACTAATCCATCTCCAAAGGCAGCACACAAATTATCTTACCACACAAAATGTACCAGAAGTGTCGACAGTGAAAACTAATTAATGAATTGCTCATGGCAAAAAGATGATAGGTGAGATCATGAATCATGCATACTGAAGTCAAACTATGATTCCACAAACAAAAGTACTGCTTAAGGGAAAAGAACGAGGAAAACTAAAAAGATATGACACCTGAGCGTAACTCAACCCAAAAGCTAGCTCATGAGGGGAGGTTTGTCCAAGTCCATATAAGGAGACCAATTTCCCATCCCCTCTACGGATGTGGGAATTCTAAACAAAAACAAAACGAAAAACAGATCAGGAACCTTAAATAATACTACCTTGTCATCCTGGTCCTTGTCAGCAGTTTGGATCATGTAATCAAGGGCCATCATGAACCCGGACTCCATTTCATCAACTCTTTTCCCAATCACTCCTTGTGCAGCCAATTGCACTGCTACCTCCTCAGATGCTTCATCCATCTTCATATCTTCCAACTGTTTCATACATATGTATCCAACAAAAGATATTGAAGAGATGAATAACTACTCCAGCTGACATACTGAACTAACCACATAAACGACTTGAACGAAAAAAAAAAGAAAAAAAAAGAGGGAAAGTTCTATCTTTTTATTACTTTCATATTTGTATCCATACCATTATCCATTTCAACATCACACATTAGTAGACAGGTTAAGCTTCATTTCTAGGGTTACTAGCTATCAAGAATTAAGACCACACCCTTCGGATAACAATTCAGATACTTCAGAAAATTCCTAAGAGAAGCACATTCACATGGACTGTGAAATCCTAGTACCTCTAATATTTAACATAATCAACAATTAAACAGGAACAAATTCGATGAACACCCAAGGGTTTTGGGTTTAAGTTTTCTAGGAATCAAAGATACAGAAGAGTGGTAGTTATTATTTAAAAGTATAACACCACAAAGACAAACGGAATAGAATACAATTAAGGGAAAACATACTAGCTTGGCCATTTCTTCAAGGACGGAGGTAACTTGTTCACCACCTTTAAGAAGAACTTGATACTGAGAAGTATCAAAATCTCCAATTTCAGGTCCACTATTTTCCATTCTTCCATTTTGAGCTCCGAATTCCTCCGCCAAAAATCCTGCGCCGACCTCGTAACTCGTGCATAATGCCGATAGGTTTAGTCTGGAGGATGGCTTCAGCTGCAATGAATACTGATTGGGGATTTCTAGTTGAAGAAAATAGTATGGTGATGGAGTCGAGTAACGAGATAGAATTGCAGGAGCAGCTCCACAGAAAATGGTAGGAATGGACAGAAATGCCATGGATGAAATGACCAAGGACGGAATTAGAGTTTTTTTTTGCGGGGGATGGAGATTGTTGGAGAGGTTCCGATTACAATATCACCTAATAGTTCTATTTTCCTTAAAACTATATTTGATGCACTAAAAATATATTTTTTTTGTCTCTTTCCTAATCCGATGACATATCAATTATTATATTACTAATAAAATTATCCTCAGCTCGCACGTGAATTCAATATCACATAATTTATAACATAATATTTAAAACATATCAGTCATTAAAACTTAAACAGTATATTATCTTGAGAAAATGACATAAATAGTCTCTTAACTATAGGAGTAGGTCTAAAATGGTCCCTTAACTATACACTTAACGGATTTAGTCCTTTAACTATTCAAAAACTTATCAGCTTTGGTCCCTTAACTATATATTTACCGAATTTATTCTCTTAACTATAAACTTACCGATTTTAGTCCTTTAAGTATTCAAAAACTTATCAGGTTTGGTATTTGTCCATTTTTAATACAAATAACTTAGGTTTATATTTACAGAAATATTCGTGAAATTAAATCTTTAACCCATATTTTAAGTTTTTTCTCTATCCCCGCCCTTTTTTCTTCAAACCACTCTTATGAAAATAACAATAACGTCAACTATTCAAAATAAAATTAATGAGGAATGAAGATATAAGTCCTAATTTTATTAATGGAGCATAAAATTAAGCATATAATTGTTGTTAATGACTTGAATCTGCACTTGAATATGCTAATCAGTGCGGATTTTATTTAATTTACTCAAATTCTTTACGTAAAATAAATTGAATAGAATAATAAAATTGATCTATTTAAAAATAATTGCAAATCTACCATTTTATAAATTGCAATTTCTAAAAAATTAAACAAATTATGTTCAATGAAGTCGTTGGAGTAAAAACTTTGGATCTAACGGGTAGTAATTTTTTTCTTCTTATAATAAAGTTTAGCATATTCAAGTCATTAGTACCAATAAATATGCTTCATTTTATCCTCTTTTGAATAAAATTATGATTTATATTTTCTTTCCTAGTGAATTTTATTTTAAGTCGTTGAGGTTAAGGTTCTTCGCATAAGGTTAATTTGAAGAAAAAGTAGTGAAGAGAGAGAAACAACAGAAAAAATTGCTAAAGGATTTAATTTCTCAAGGCATGAATTTCGTTAAGATAAACCTAAGTTATTTGTATTAAAAAAAATGGACAAAGATCAAATCTGATAAGTTTTTGAATACTTAAAGGACTAAAATCGGTAAGTTTGTAGTTAAAGGACTAAAACCGATAAGTGTATAGTTAAGGGACCAAAACTGATAAGTTTTTGAATAGTTAAAAGACTAAATCCGTTAAGTGTATAGTTAAGAGACCATTTTAGACCTACTTCTATAGTTAAGGGACTATTTATGTCATTTTCTCATATTATCTTACATATAAGATTACGTAGTAACGAACATTAATAATTTTATAATTTATCCTTTTGCTTCCAGGAAGTGTTACTATTTGATATTTTTGGGGAATCAAATGAACATTAACTTAAAATATTAAAATTTCTAATAAATAAATAATCATTGGTGAAAGGATACATAAATTTTAAAAGGTTAAAAAAAATAAACAAATATTCTAGTTTTAACGTGTAGAAAGTTCATAATTTAAATGTATCATAAAAAATTATTAAAATGGAAAATTAAAGGAAGAATGTATCATATTGGATAACAATTCAACTTATCATATATATTTGAAAGAGAAAAATATTACACAAAACTATTCAGTTTGTTTGGGTGCTTTATGTATGAATGTGAAAGGTCTTCTCTCATAAATGATTCTAATGTTGAAAGGTCTTCTCACCTAAAAGGAATCAAAGTTAAAGAGTTATTCTAAGTATGATGCAAGCGGCGATTACCCATGACATCTAATGAAAGACAAGAGGCAGTTACCCATGTCACATGATATAAGGACAAGAGGCGATTACCCAAGTCCCTTAAAGAAAACATGAATAAGAATAATAGATATTCCGTGGGAGTTATGCTTAGCACCAAGTGGACAAGTGGCGATTACCCATGTCCCATAAGCTATGTGCCAACATAGGAATGTCTATATCGACATTAGCTAGTGGACCCACATAATCTAGAAAGTTCATATTCTTACCTTGGCAAGTAGGACACCCCTTTTCGGTGTGGGAGACACTAGATTCCATGTTAATAGCTCACATAGTCTTACATGTTGGGTAAATGTAATTCTCCCACATTAATGAATCAAGGTTACTCCAAGGAGTATGTCACATGTCTTTAAGATGAATTTTATTTGCATTGTCCATGTTTTATGACTTATGTCTTCTTAACCTCCTTATATATATGTTTTAGCTTGGTCATTGCATCTCATGAAAATATCTCCTTTTAAGCATGTTTTCAAATGTTTTATGCATGACTATCATATTTGGTACATGTTTGTACTAACACATACTCTTGCCTACATTTCCCCTAATGTAGGATCCGACCTTACAAATTCACACTTATGTGGCTAGTGATCTCAAATAGAAGATTGAAGATTGGTGAGTCCTCATCACTTGAGGACCGAGCTTGATTTCCTTTTTGTCTTTTCTTTCAGTTTTTAGACTTGATGTACGGGCTGCGTCCCGATCAATCTTATGTACCCAGATGACTTTGAGACGATGTTTAGACTTTCATTTTACCCTATAAAACTTTTCTATGTTGAAACTGTCTTTTAAATCTTTTATATTCTATTATCTTGTATGATAAATGCTAAGTGGCTTGTATGTGGCCTTTTGGGGTCTTATACGTCATGTTACGCCTAGGGGCTGGCTACCTTGAGTTGTGACAAAATTGGTAATTAGAGCACAAGGTTTAGAAAGGTCCAAGGAAGTCTCATAAGCCACGTCAAGTAGAGTCTTGTTCATGAGTGTGAAGCGTACCACATTTATGAATAAGAGGCTATAAGATGTTAGGAAACTCCACTTCTTTCATTATTCTAAAGTTGTGCGATAGAGTTTAACTCTATAATGTCTCTCTCCTAATCCCTATCCGATACTCTACAAGATATGGCCACTCGAAGGGCATATGCTAGAAGGAATGCGAGAGAGAATGTGAATCAAGAGGCTACTCTTCAAGCTCCTCAAGTTCTGGTCGACCATTTGGCTAAGCAAGTGATTAATACAGAGTTTAGGGTTGCTTTTCAAGTGTTGGTTCAAGCCATGACGACCCAAACCAACAGGGAGGTTGTGGATCTTGTGAACTTAAATATGGGTACGACGACATCTAGAGTGAGGGATTTCACTAGAATGAATCCTCCGGAGTTTCATGGTTCTAAGATTAAGGAAGACCCTCGAGAGTTTATTGATGAGGTTTACATGGTGTTGATGATCATGGGAGTAACACTGGTGGAAAAGGCAAAGTTGGACGCTTACCCACTTAAGAGTGTTTCTCAAGTATGGTTCAACCACTGGAAAGAAGGGATAATAGTTGATGCGGGTCCTTTCGATTGAGAAAAGTTCAAGGTTGCTTTCCTTGATAGGTTATTTCCCCTTGAGAAGAAAGAGTGAAATGTGCTTGAATTTATCAACCTTTGTCAAAGACATATGAGTGTAAAGGAATACGCTTTGAAGTTCACAGAGTTGGCTAGATATGCTCCAACTATGGTTGCCTATCCTAGGGCAAGGATGAGTAAGTTTATTTCAAGAGTTTCTGAGATAGTGGTTAAGGAATGTCGTATCGCTATGCTTGTCAATGATATGGACATTTCTCGTCTCATGGTTTATGACCAACAGATCGAAGTGGAGAAACTTAAGGAAGGGTCTAGGGAAGAGAAAAAGGATAAGATCGGTGATGGTAACTTCTCATACTCGAGGTTCGGTGGACAATGTCGTTCTAAGTTCCTACAAAGGTTTTTTGTCCAAGGTTTGTCTAATGCTCCTCCTAAGTTCAACAAAGATAGGGTGTCTAACCCTAAGACTCAGGGAGAAAGTGGTAGTAGGTCTTCATTGCCTACTTGCGCTAAGTGTGGAAGGAAGCATGATGGTAGATGTCTTGCGAGTTTCAATGCTTTCTTTGGTTGTGGTAAGATGGACCACAAGATAAGGGATTGTCCCTCAGTTGCTAAGAATGAGGGAGATAGTCGTCGACAGGCTCAACCTAATCTTTCATCCGGTCCTAGTGGAAGTCAGAAGCAAAACATATTTTATGCACTTCAGACTCGTGGTGAACAAGAGGGTTCTCCCGACATGGTTACCGGTATGTTGAAAGTCTTCCAACTTGATGTTTATGCTTTACTTAACCCCGGTGCTACATTGTCTTTTGTGACGCCATATGTGGCTATGAGGTTTGATATTCTTTCGGATGTGTTGTTAGATCATTTTTTGTCTCTACTCTTGTTGGTGATTCTGTTGTGGTTAAGAGGGTCTATAGGAAGTGTCTCGTCTCTTTACTCCATACAGTCACTCATGTTGACCTTGTAGAGCTTGATATGCTAGATTTTGATGTTATCCTTGGGATAGATTAGTTACATGCATGTTATGCTTCTATTGATTGTAGAACCCCTGTAGTCAAGTTTCAGTTTCCAAATGAACCTATCCTAGAGTAGAAAGGGGGAAATTCTATGCCTAAGGGTTAGTTTATCTCTTGTATTAAAACTAGAAAGATGATTTCGAAGGGTTGTATTTACCATCTAGTTAGGGTGAGGGATATAGATTCTGAGACCCCTACTCTTGAGTCAGTCCCCGTCGTAAATGAGTTGTCGGAAGTGTTCCCTGATGATTTACCCGGTATTCCTCTCGAAAGGGAAACAGATTTCGGTATTGACCTTCTCCCAGATATGCAACCTATTTCTATTCCTCCTTATCGTATGACTCTGGCAGAACTTAAGGAATTAAAGGAGCAATTGAAAGACTTATTGGATAAGGGTTTCATCCGACCAAGTATCTCTCCATGGAGTGCTCCAGTTTTGTTTGTTAGAAAAAAAATGGTTCGCTCCGTATGTGTATTGACTACCGGTAATTGAATAATGTTACCATTAAGAATAACTATCCTCTCCCAAGTATAGTGATTTGCTTGACCAACTTCAATGAGCGAGCTACTTTTCTAAGATCGACCTCCGATCGAGTTATCACCAATTGAGAGTGAAGGAAAATGACATTCCGAAGACAGCTTTTCGAATTCGATATGGTCATTATGAGTTTTTGGTAATGTCGTTTGGTTTGACTAATGCTCCAACGATATTTATGAATTTGATGAATAGGGTGTTTAGACAATATCTAGATATGTTTGTGATTGTGTTCATTAATAATATACTGATCTATTCAAGGAGTGAAGACGAGCATACCAACATTTGAGGATTGTGTTGCAAGTCCTCAAAGACCAACAACTCTTTGCAAATTTTAGTAAATGTGAGTTTTGGCTAAGGTTCGTGGCTTTTCTTGGGAAAATTGTTTTCGGTAAGGGTATTGAGGTAGATCCCAAGAAGGCGGATGCGGTTAAGATTTGGCCTAGACCTCTATCCCTTTCGAATATCAGAAGTTTCTTGGGTTTAGATGGTTATTATAGAAGGTTTGTCGAAGGGTTCTCCTCGATTGCTTCTCCATTGTCGACATTCACTCAAAATAAGGTTAAGTTCATATGGTCTGAAGCGTGTGGAAAGAGTTTTCAAAATTGAAAGATAAACTTACGTCTGCTCCGATGTTGACATTACCAGAAAGGACTGATGGTTTTGTTGTTTAATGTGATGCCTCAAGAATTGGGTTAAGGTGTGTCTTTATGCAAAATGCGAAAGTTATTGCCTATGCTTCAAAGCAACTTAATGTCCATGAAAAGATTTATCCTACCCATGACCTTGAACTAGCGGCGGTTGTTTTTGCCTTAAAGATTTGGAGGCATTATTTGTATGGTGTTCATGTAGATGTCTTTACCAACCACAAACGTGTGCAATATGTGTTTAATAAGAAAGATCTAAATCTTCGCCAAAGGAGGTGACTTGAGTTACTAAAAGATTATGACATGAGTGTTCTCTATCACTCCGGTAAGGCGAATGTAGTGGTGGATGCTCTTAGCCGATTATTGATGGGAAGTGTTGTTCATGTAGAGTATAACAAGAAAGAATTAGTTCGAGATGTTCATTTTGCCCAATTGGGTTTTCGTCTAGTTGACTCTACCAAGGGTGGTGTTATGGTTCACAATGGTTCAGAATCATCTTTTATAGCTGATGTGAAGGCCAAGCAAGGCCATGATCCAATTTTGGTTGAATTGAAGGAATCGGTGTTGACATCCTTTGTGTTTGGGTTTTGTCCTGATTTTCTTACCTTATTTTAAGTTTATTTTTTTCTAAAAGAAAAGACAAAACATTACCATAAATGTTTTTACTTTTTCTGAAAGGAAAATATATTATTCTTTCATATTTGATTTATTCTCTCATTTTAGGACTCTTTTTCTAGTAAGAAAATGTTTTAGGACTCTATAAATATAGGTTTGTTTCTTCTAACACAATAACAATATAATCCACAATGTAGTCGTTTAAGAGTTTTGTTTTATGGGGAGATTTTCTCTCTACAGTTTTTATGCTTTTTATTAGTTTTTAATTATGTAGACCAATGGTCATATCAAATAATAATATTATATCTTTTAGTATAGTTTTATGTGTTGTCTAATTTATCAACCATATTATTTGCAATTATAAGCTTCCGCATGACGCCCTAATTACCCTTCATAACCCAACACTTTGAGAGGGCGCAACGTCGTGGTGACACAAAAAATAATAATTCAATTTTAGAAAGTTAGAAGAATAAAAGGGTAAAAGGGGTAAAAGGGAGTCACAACCTAATTTTTGGAAAACTAGGTTGCCAATTAATAAATTAACTTAAAAAATATTTACGAAACCAATATATTCTAGGTAAGGGGTTCAAGTTATTCCGAATGGAAGGTGTTAGGCATCCTTCGAAATCCACAATTGTGGATCCCGACTGAATTCATTTTTTCAAATTGAGGAGGAAATAAAAACAAATATACAAGTATAATAAACAAGTGATATAAACAAGTGATATAAACAAGTAATAAAATGAAACAATAATATAAGAAATAGCCTAAATTTGCCTAACGTCAACATATACAAAATAATGAATAAAGAGTATATTTCGAACTTCCTTCGAATTGCTTCAATAGGAAGCAACTCCGTGTACCTGTAAAGACACTTAGTAAAAGTGTTATTAATAAATAAATATGAATAAATCAAATAATAACTTAAAAATAAAAATCCATCTTATTAACATGGAAGACTTTGGAAATCAACGGTAATTTCTTCATCGGCCAATTTTAATAAATAAAGAATATGAACTTAAACTAAATTTTCGCCTTTTAAAATGGGAAGGCCTCAAAAATCGACAAAAAGATTTTTTCATTGGCCAATTTTAATGTAAAAATATAATACAACAATAAAAGGCAACAAAATAATGCAAGATACTCATAACAGTGTCAATAATAATCCAAACTACCTGAAAACTCGAACAAATCACTAAATTGGATAATAATAAAAATAATTAACAATAAAAGAGGGGCAATGCAATAAAAATAATAATCCAAATGCAACAATGCATAAAGAAGGCATGCATAATAAACAATTAAATACATTAACAATGAGGGAGTAATACTCGGTCAAACTTTGAACATATTATACAAAAGCAATAAACAAAATAAAACTACTGGACAATTTCAAACATTATCGAAAACAAATAATAATAATAATAATAATAATCAAACAAATCAACTTTAACTAAGAAAAATTCAACAACAAACAATAATAATAAACAAACAGATCAAATCTAACTAGAAGACAAAAACTAAACAAAATAAAACAATAATAACAGTAGTTTATCAACATCAAGCAAGTTAATCAACAAATTAATAGAAATGGTGATAAATCAATATCCAAAACCACATACAAGAACATGCAATTCACAATAATAATAGGCATGAAAAGTGATAAATACAAGACCCAATTGGTTCAATCAAACAGTAATAACCAGGATATATGTCAACAATAACACCAAACAACTAAAATACACGACAAAACACGATAGGAAAAGAAGTTACCGAAGTTCTTGGCTGTTGGTTGTTGTTCACCGACGATTGAGCCACACCGGATCTGGAGTTTAGAGCTTCAAGTTTTTCTGGAGCTAAGTGCTCACTGATAACCTAAAAAATGAACATAAAATCAAAAAGGGGGAAAGGAGAAAGGGGACTGTCGATTCACGTGTTGAAGAACCGAGGAGCGGTGGTGGTTTCGTGGTGGATCTGGTTCGTTTTCTTGTTGTGATGTTCGCTGGAAAAGGTGAAAAACGAGTGGGGTTTTGGGTGGTTGTTTTCAGGTTCTGTTTTGCTGTTGTTGGTTGGAGAAAATGGAGGAATGTGGTTTCCCGGAGATGGCAATGGAATATGGAGAGGATGGGGGTCGTTTGGGTCTGGTTTGGAGAAGATGGGTTGTGGTGATCGAAAAAATATGGCGAGGGAGTGGAATCAGTTGGGGTGGTCTGGTGGAGTGACCTTGTCATCGGAAAAGGAAAAGAAAAATGGGAGTTGGGTTTGCTGGAGATTGACCGGAATCCGAGTTAGTGGTGACCGGAAAATTGATGAAAACTGAAATCCCTTTGTGAATAAAAATCTGAAAATTCTCAATCCTAATCTAACAATATTTCACCACTCTAACTTAATAACCAAACTATTATTTAAATAGGAAATCGAAAACCATCAATAGTACAATACTATTATCTTAAAACAGTGGGCTAAAAACACTAGTCAATAAAATATATGTGTATGAAATCTTATTCATATTTGAATGAATTTCTAGACTTTTGCAAAATATCAAAATGAATATTAACAAATGTAACGAATAAATGAATATTAAAAAATGTAACGAACGTAATCAAGGGCATGTAAAAAATGCAATTTAAGAAAAACAATGATTTAATAAATAATGAACAAATATTTGAACGTATTCAATCGATTGTAACCCAAACAATACAAACAAAATTAACCGATAAAAATCCTAAAATTTGATAAATAAGGATAATTATCAACAAATTGCATTAAAATTGCAAAACATGCATTTTGAACTATTTAATGAATGAAATACTCAAAAGTATTAACTTTAAAAATATCAGACCAAAATTTGGTGTCAACAAGCGGTGCTTAAAAAGTCTGTTGAGGCTTTCTCCCAAGGGGGAGATGGTGTGCTTCGATATCAAGGTCGTTTGTGTTCCTAATGTAGATGACTTGAGAGAACAAATCTTGTTAGAAGCCCATAGTTCTTGATATTTCATTCACCCGGGAGCCAACCAGACCGCGACTTGCGGGAGATATTGGAATGGGATGAAGAAGGATATTGCGGAATTTGTGGTCAAGTGTCCTAATTGTCAACGAGTCAAAAGTTGTGCATCAAAATCCCAGAGGATTAAATTAAGATATTATCATTCCTACTTGGAAGTGGGAAGATTTGAATATGGACTTCATTGTTGGTTTACCATGCACCTGACGACAACATGACTCAATTTGGGTTATTGTTGACCGAATGACGAAACCATCTCATTTCATTCTTGTCAAGGTCTCTTATTTGGCGGAGGACTATGCTAAGTTGTATAAGATGGAAATGTTGAGGTTGCATGGAGTGTCATTATCCATTATCTCCGGTCGTGGTACCCAATTCACTTCTCAGTTTTAGAAATCCTTCCAAAAAGGTCTTGGTACTTGTGTTAAGCTTAATACAACCTTTCATCCACAAAACGATGGGAAAGCAGAGCGCACCATCTAAACTTTGGAAGATATGTTGAGAGCATGTATAATTGACTTCAAGGGTAATTGGGATGACCATTTGCCTTTGATTGAGTTTGCATATAACAATAACTATCACTCAAGTATTTGTATGGCTCCATTTGAGACTCTATATGGTATAAGGTGTAGATCTCCAATAGGTTGGTTTGAGGTAGGTGAAGTTTCCCTATTAGGTCCCAAATTGGTACATGAGGGTATAGAGAAAGTTCGATGTATTAGAAAAATGTTGAAAATGGCCCAAAGTCGACAAAAGTCTTATACCGATGTTAGAAGAAGAGATTTTGAGTTCGAAGTTCATGATTGGGTCTACTTGAAAATTTCACCCATGAAGGGTGTAATGAGGTTTGGGAAGAAAGGGAAGCGTAGTCCTCGTTATCTGGGCCCATATCAGATTATGAGGTGGTTTGGCAAGGTTGCTTATGAACTTGATTTGCTTAATGACTTGGCATCGGTACATCTAGTTTTCCATGTTTTATTGTTGAAAAAGTGTGTTGGAGATCCGATATCTATAGTTTCTTAGAAGGTTGGTAGTTAAGGAGAATATTTCTTATGAGGAAGTTCCAGTTGAGATTCAAGACCGACAAGTTAAGAAGTTGAGAAATAAAGAAGTTGCTTCCGTGGAAGTCCTTTGGAGGAATCAGCTAGTTGAGGGTGTTACTTGGGAGACCAAGGCCGATATGATGTCTCGCTATCCTCATCTGTTTCCATCGTTCCTACTCAAGCTTGAGGTATTTAGCTCCTTATGGTTTACTCATTGGGTGTATGTGTCGTAGATATTTCCATGATTTCCTCATTATGCATGGTTCATGAAAAGCTTAAATTTTGAGAAAATGAGTTTACTTGATTGATTATTACTTGTTTATGTGCATTGAGTATGAGTTGCATATAAACTTCATCATATGATGTTTTGAACATGCTTTAGCTTGGAGTTGATGTTTCCTCCCCGGATATGTGAATTTATGAAATTTCATGCATGTTGGGCTGTTAAAATTAAGTTTCTACCTTCCTTATGATGTTGTAAATCTCATTCAGGGACGAATGCTCCCAAGGGTGAGATATTGTAACACCTCAGATTAGCGAAAGACCTAAAAAGGGGTAATGGGAAGGAGCTCATAGGCCAACACCTGAACCATGGACCCTCCACGAATCCTAGATGGGCCGTGAAGGCGACCACGGTCCATGTGGTGGCCGGTGAAAAGTCCCCTTGGGCAGGCTAAGCAAAGACCCCTCCCACGAGGGCCTTAACGGCCAGTAGGGAGGCAGACGGGTCGTTATGATGCCCGTGTGGGGGCGACGGAACCTACTCAAAATTGGCCTCCTCCCACGAACTGCCAGACGGGTCGTGAAGAAGTAGACGACCTGTTAAGGTGGTCATGAAGAGGGAAAGGCAGCAGGGGGCCTATCCCAAGGCACTGGTCAAGGACCACGACTGTGTAACACCCCATATCCGAAAAAAGGTAATGAGCCAAAATTCTAGAAGGTGCAGGTGCAACCGACGCTGGCCACCCACGACCTGTGGATGGGACCAGGGACCGTAGGTGTGGTCAGTGCATGGCCCCACTTGGCAGACTAGAAAGGCCAAAACCACGGCCTGACCAATGGATCATTGGTCAGACCACGGTCTGTTGTTAGGGCCCGTGGTTTGATGGACAAAAAATCAAGTCTCTGATCACCATCGATGGCCGTGCAGGATGGTCCACCGTGCTGACCACGGTCTGTCAGTGAGGTCCTGTAAGCCAGCTGCTGGTAGTTATTTTCAAGGTTAGTTGGTTCTTTTTCTAATTAATTATTTCCTATACTATGCCGTTTTGCTTATGTTTAGGACCCCTATATAAGGATTTTAACCACCAAATTCACCTCAATCACTTCATTCTTCCAAAATCACAAAAGAAGAACTCTCCAAAATATTTTCTCTAGAACTTGAAAAAGAAGAAGGATTCATCTAGTGTTTCAAGTTAAGGTTCCAATTCCTCCATTGAAGGCTAGCATTTGGACTTGAGGTATGATATTTTTCATCCATGGATTCATTCCATCCATGGAGTTCCCAAATTCCTCTATTTCAAAAGGTAGAATCCCCAAATTGTTATGGTTTTTCTTCAATTGGAATGGGTTCTTTTGATTATTGATTTGAACGATTGAATTATGATCTTCTAAGCATACATTGATGAAATACTATGGTTTTTAATGATGTTTTCCCCTATGAACCCATGTAATCCCCATGTTTTCAAGTTGTGAATCATATGATGTGGGACTTTGATCTTCTAGGAAGAGTTTTATGAAATAATGCATGTACTGCAAGCTTTACATGAATTTATGATGAAATCCATATCTAACCTATGTTTTCCAAGTGTTGATGATATAGAATGAATTTTGAACCTCAAGAGGTAAATTATGAGCTTATGCATTTTCTTATGAAATTTATGCAATTGTTTTAAGGGTGCTTTGCGAGTAAAGTACCAATGATGATGATGTTATTGTGTTGGTGAAAGGATATTCTCATAAATACATACTAGCATGATGTGAAAGGTTTTTCTCATATAGTAAAGATTCTTAGGTTGAAAGGCTTTCTCACCTAATTAAATCAAAGATTAAAAGTGATCATGAATGGTGAAAGGTTTTCTCATGCAAGGTCTAAGGAGCTATTCTAATGTCATGACCCGAATCTACACCCTGGATGTGGCCGACACTCAAGAACAATTGCTGGTCCCTAAGCGAACCCTCATCCTGGCTGACTACAAGAGGAAGACTAATTTAAGCATGCAAAAGCTTAAAAACTGAATTAAACTCAATAATATCAACTTTAAAATAATCTGAACAATACTCAACAGATAACTCAGAGTTTGTAAAAACAACTCAAGGAAGATACATATTTAAAACTACTAAATTTTTCTCTCTATAAAGCCTCTACTATTACAGAAGGATATCGGGACAAGACCCACGACATCTCAAAACTACTAACTGTAAGATAAATGTGAAGTCCTCCGGAATATAAAAATGCTCACCAAAGCTGACTGGAACATCCCATGACCTCAACAAAATGCATGTTGATGATCCTGAATACATGTATCTGCATCATGAAACGATGCAGGACAAATGGCTCAGTACATGAAATGTACGAGCATGTTAGGGGAATTCTAAAGCATAAACATAAGCTTGAACTGGTGGAAAAGAAACATACTTACCTCCTCTCAACACTTAACTCAACTCAACTCAAAGAAACATAATTCAACTCAACTTAGAGAAAATAGGGGTTAACTCAATAATAAGATATTCAACTTAGTGAAATAAGGCTCAACTCAATAATAAGATACTTAACTCTGGGTACTCAACTCTGGATACTCAATTCAATATAAAGCAACAATAGAAATGCAATATATGGAAATCTTTTAAAACAGTAGAAAACAACTCAATGTAATGAAAAATACAATAGTAACTTACTTTGTATGCAAGGATACAAGATGAACTCTGCTTGTATATGAAAATACAAAGTAAACTCTGTGTATATAAGAATACAAAATATCTCTCTGAGAGTTTTTCTAACCAACAACCATCACTATGAGCTATGTGATGATACAATGTCTCGCCTACGCTGCCAGAACTACCCTATACTTTGCCAGGGTATAAGACCTATTACTAAGTGGATCCACTAATCTATGCTAAAAGGATTACGAATTATCTAAAAAGTATGACCCTTTCTACCCATGTTGGCCACATGGTTTATGGGGGCTGTGAGTTATCTGAACTCTCCCCCATATCGGTGTTCAATACTAATCCAAAAATATACTAGCTCAGATGTTTAAAAACATAACTTTTTCTATGGTTTGAGATTATTACTCAAAAATCTTTCTCTTAAAAGAGATGGTACTCAAATTGCTCAAAACTCTTTTGGAAATCTCAGCTTCCTCTCAACTTAAATATGAAAACATTTACTCTTGGGAATACTTAGTTCCCATATATCATTTTAAAGAAAATGAACTCAACTCTGCTCTTTCTCAAAATCATTTCAATCATTGATGACTCAGGAAGTCATACTGCATAAACATTGATGGTAGATCTAGATACCATACTGCTCATACATTGATGGCATACTCAATAGTCATATTAATCATGTTTTAGAATTCTCTTTTCTCAAAACGCATCTTTATTTTCTAAAACTCAGTTGAAGAACTAAAGTGTTGGCTTTAAAAATCTTTTTAAAAGTTATAACTCAAATCATATGGTTCATGTGGAATTATGAACATGAACAGTTCAACTGAGGGATCTAAATAGCAATAAAGAACCTCAGTACTCTTAACTCAAGACTCAATGATACTACTCATCTCTAGACTACTTGACTAAGTGGGTTCCTGCGGAATTATGGGTATGAACAACTCAACTCAAGGGGTTAAGGATACTTCTACTCTCAAGATTGCTCGACTTATAGGGTTCATGCAAAATTATGGGCATAAACTACTCAAACCAAGGAATTCATGGGTAACATGTAATAGTCCCATGATTAGGAATATAATCTCAAAAGGGTTAGAAACTCGATACTTAAGACTTAGAACTTGAAGATACTACCCCTCTCAAAGATACTCAACTTATGAAGTTCATGCGAAATTTATGGGCATGAATGATGATTCTGAGATTTGGACTCATAGGTTTTATTCATAATGATTTAGTGTCCTCAAATACTTATTTTGTGCTAATAACTGATGTAAAACCATTATTTTTGAGGTATTTGGATTGAGGAACAAAGCAAGGACACTAATTTGCAAAAAGGAACAAAGCAAGTTGAAAGAATGAAAAAAAGTACGCCTGGTGATCACCAAGTCTACTTGGCAAGTCACCGAACGACCTCTTGACTGTCTAAAGTTCCAGAGTGCCAAGCCCTAAAGGAAAAAATCAAGTTGGCGAGAGAAAGGTGTAGTCGGCGGATTGCCGGGTGGTTCTGCGATGCAATGTTAGATGGCCCAAAGTTACAGACCTGGAGGATGCTGAAGGCCAAGGCAAAAAGGCGATGAAATTGACCAAAGGGCGGATTGCCGAGTTGATCGGCAAGCCCGACTTACTGCGCCGAATGGCCCTTCGCAACATATTTTTGGCGACTATAAATACGTTTTTGAACATTTAGTTTAGGATCTTTTTTTCAATTAGTAAGTATCATACTTTCAATATATCGAATTCTGAGTATTGAGACACGTTTTCCTTATCTTTGACGAATTGAAGGTCTTCACTTTTGAGAAATTGGAAGTAGGTCTTTTTGATTCTTCAATGTGGACCTTTGTAAAGACGAAATCAATCTTACCCAGTTGATGGAAACTCAATTTGGTAAAGATTTTTATCTTTTTATAATGTCTAGCTATCTTGGGGTATGATTATGTGATTATGGGGTGATTTAGTTTATGGGTATTGCTAATTGTTAGTTTAAATGCTATTTAGAAGTGATTTCAATCAGTAGTTGTGGTTTAATTTATAGAATTGTAGTTGCAAATGCATATCTACCTTTGTATTTTTGGCTTGTTCGAGATAGAAGTTTTAAAAACCAAGATTTTTGATTGATGGTTGTGGGTATTGGGTTGTCATGGGTTCAGCTCGAGAGAGTGAATCCTAAACCCTTTTCCACATATTCAGCTCGAAAGAGTGAATGGACTAAGGCGTAGGATGTTCTTATTTTGCATGCTTGTCGATGTTCGAGAGAAATTGACTTGATTCGGGGTAAATTGTTCGAGAGAAAGTTTACCTCCTCTATAGTCTAGCTTATTCACTAATACTCAGCTATTTCCTAATAGTTGCAATTACCTATCTGTCCACATTAGCCTAAAATCGAATCACATCACAAGAACCCGTTTCATATTTGTTAATTCGTATTATTTGTTGTTATTGTAGTTGATAATTGAAACCAAAACCCTTTATTTGACATTCGTTTCACTTCTTGATTTGAATTATATTTTTATTCGTAAATGTCTATTCCTATGATTGACTTGATCATATTCGTACTTTCCTATTGAATCTTAAACATGTACTACTCTCTGTGGGATTCGACCCCAACTCATTTAGTTGGGTTATATACTGAATAGCGATTATTGACACTTAGAATTGGATGAAGTGTCCTTGAAACGTTAATCAAAACGACACTGCTGCCGGGGAGTGGTGTTGGTTAAGATTCTTTGGTTAAGTTGAATTTTGTTCTTTTTAGTGATAGTTGAATCTATTTACTTTCAGTTTTGGTCTTCATGTTGCTTGTTTAGAACAGAAGTAAGAAGCATGTCTTGTAGCAACAGTGACTTAATGGGCCAGCCTTCTTTGAGATTGATGATTCTCAGGGATGACATCCTAACTTTCAATCAAATGGAGGGTGAGACTATTCATGAGTTGTGGCCAAGATTTAAGGAATTATTGCAGCAGTGTCCAACTCATGGAATTCCAGATAAGATGCTACTGGAATGCTTCTATAGAGGTCTTGGTCCTGAGAACAGAGGAGTGGCTGACCAAATTTCTCCAAGTGGTCTTGCATGACTGCCCTATGCAATAGCAGGCCCACTTCTTGATCACATAGCCATGACCAACAATGAGATTGAGAAGGGCCATATTTTGGCCATACTGTTAACTCAGTTGGATCTCTTAGCCAAAAAGATTATGGAATTGGAAGTACCGTACCAAAAGAAAGATAGGTACATTCCCTCTCATGAGCATAGACAGTCCAAGGAGTATGAGGGTGGACAAGTAGATGAGATTCTCTCACTCATTCTCCACAAAGTCAAAGAATATGACAAAGTGTTGAACGAGATAAAAAAAAATGTCTCACTGCTGAATCAGATGACTGCTTCCCATTCAATATCTATTCAGCTGCTGGAGACCCAAATGGGTCATGTGTTATCTAATATCCACCCCATGAGTGAAGTCTGAGTGGGGACTTACGTCGTGCCACGACGTTAACTAAGACGCTTCTTGGGAGGCAACCCAAGTTTCTATTGCTTTATTTTTGTTTTAGAAATAATCGTGTGTTGATTTTGCAGGTTGAAGTGTGGAATGTGCTTGAAAAGTGGTGATTGGTGAGCAAAATATCTTGTCGGCGACTCACCGAATAGGTCGGCGAGCCCGACTTGGACCGCCGTTGGACTCAAGAAATTCCAAGGTTGGAGTCTGTATTCTTGGCGATCCCATGGGCTACTTGGTGAATCACCGACCAGGTCGACAATCATGACTTTGTCCGCCGTTTGAACCACACATTAACTGGAGGTCCTGTAAAACTCGGTAGGTAAGTGACCACTGGGTGTGTCGCTGAGTGTTTTGGCAAGAAAGACTAATGTCGCCGAAAGGGCGAGAACTGGACGGTTTTAAAGGCCAAAGGTTCAAAAGTTCAAACTCTTTCACATTCTCTCACTTTTTAAATTCCCAAAATCACACACGCTCTATATTTTTCTATATTTTTGCATTATTACCGCTTTTTAGTTGTCGATTGTGTGTTCGGAGTTGGAATTCTTTGCTGCCTAACCTTTCAAAGTATATATTCGACATAAAAGGTTAGTTTTCCGAACCCGGAACTTGTATCTAGTGATTTTTACTCATTTGCGATTTTTGATCTTAGTGATGTGTGATGGGCCTCTCTGAATCATTGTGTGTGTGCTTGTTTGCCGAATTTAATTTGAAAATTTTGCATAAATTGGTAAATTATTGATTTCCCAAGTTTCGTGCTTTAAAATAGATCATAAATTGTTGGGGTGTGCTAAAATATTGTTGGGTCTAGTTGGGTGAAGTTCGGGTAACCCACATTTGTGCCAGATGACGTGCTTTCCCTAATGATGGAGCAGTTGATGTCATTCTTAAGGGCTAAAGTCATCAAATGGCCAAATCAGGAGAAGTCTAAGTATCCCGGGGGAATGGGTAGTATGGGTCTGAGTCTAATTGAACTAGTGTTTATTTTAATTTTGTTTTCGGGGGCTGCGGGGTTGATTTTGGAAGTCGGGGTTGAAAGTAGGCACATTTGGTAGTTTGACGAGCTGAGTTGAGCTCATCGAACCACTCAGCGGTTCACGGAATCCCCTTTGATCGCCTTTAATTTCATGCATTTGTTAAGTTTTGAGTATGTAACTTTTGGCGAGAAGCCTGAGTTCGCCGAGTGCACTCGGTGACTCGCCAAAAGTCTTCTTTGATCGCCCTTTCTGCGCCCCTAACTCCTAAAATACATCATAACTTTCGGCGGGCTTGTCTATGCTCGCCGAATGCTATCAACGATTCACCGAAAGGCCCCTCCCATTGCCGACATGCCAATTTTCCTGAGAATTTTTGAGCCAATCTTTTCGGCGATCCCGATCTGGCTCGCCAAAGTGATTCGGTGACACGCCGATCGATTCAGCGAGTTTGTCTGCAATATATCTTCTGTGATTTTTCTTGAAAAAGTTTCTAACTTTCTACGATGTTTTGCAGAAATGGCTAGAACAAAATTGGATATGCCACCTCGTAAAAGAGCACGGGGAATAGAAATAAATAAAGGGACAACCAATCTCCCTAGCAAGGGAAAGACGACACCTCCAAAGGGAGGCAAGGGCAAGGGCAAGGGCAAAAGGCCTGTATGTGAGACCCCGAGCACAATTACAATAGGGAAAGAGAGTCCGTTGACTCCCAGGCTGAACTCTCCGAGCCAGATGATGACTAGCTCCTACAGTCTAGGCGAGCGGAGGTTCATGCTAGGTCTCGCCTAGACTCATCTAGAGCCCCAACAACCACTCCTCCTGCAACAGATACAGTGCCAACTTTGGCACCGACTGTGATCCCAGTGCCACCAGTGGTTCCTCCTCCCTGGCTACTTAACAGATTGAAAACCGATGGGTTGCAGACAATTCTAGAAGAGAAACTACTATCCACAGAGGGCCTAGAGGGCAGATACTACAGTGTGAGGGAGATACTCCAGTGGCATATATTACATATCTTCACCAGGTCTCGAGGCCCATATATCCCCACCTGGCTCCGTGAGTTCTACTCAACTTACGGTGATTTGGTTAAAAGAAAGACAGTGCCTTCAGACCAGTGAAGTCGGTTATGGTCCAAGGTAAATAAGTTGGGTATTGCAACAATCTCATAAACGCTGTCCTTGAGAGAGCCACAGGGTTCGAGCATGACTATGAGGGCCTGGCGACAACTCAGTCCCTGGATGACCTAAAGGGCTGGCTTGCCCCCTTTATTTCTGACACCACCCCAAGGTAGATTGAGGTGGGAGTCCAGATAGAGAAGAAAGCTGCACGGTACTGGTTCAGATTCATTAGCAACTCTATCATGCCTTCACAGAATGAGTCCATTCTCTGCCATGCAAAGGCAGCCTGTCTAGGGTCAATCATAGTAAAAAAATGGCTTAACTTGAAATTGATTACTGAGCAAGAGATGGCCATGAGGGCCAAACAACCTCAAACATCCCTTCATTTCCCGGTCTTGATCTCAAAATTATGCCGGCGTGCTGGAGTTCCTCGTGATGAGACGAGAGATATTGAGGTCACTCCCACATCCTCCACAGACATTCGGCGTATAGAGACCGAGTACACGCGGAAGGAGGCAGACAAAAGGAAAGCAACTCTGGTGGATACATCTCCAGAGGTGGACATTGATTCTACACCTGCAGAGGCATCTTTGCCTACTCCAGCCTCCGAGCCTTCAGGTACTTCCACTTCCTCCCAGACTCCTAGTACTTCTACTGCTTCCCAGCCGACCAAGATCACTCAGGACATGCTCCTGAATATGGGAAACTTTTCCCATTCTATGGATGTGAGGGCTACTCTATTAGAGGCTGCGGTACCATGAATGATCGAGAGTTCTATCCTAGATGCACTGATACCCCTACGAGCATCTATTGACACTCTCACATCGAGAGTCGAGACTTGTGAGAGTAGACAGGGTGAGGCTTAAGAGGTTACGACTTTGAGAGCCGAGGTTGCAGACCTGAGGAAGGACGTAGACTATCTAAAGACTACATACTTCACCACTTTATTTGAGGAAGCTGAGACAGAGGATGCCCCAGCTACCTCTTAGATTCCTCCGACTACTACTAGAGACATACAAATGAATGTGGCAGTTGATCTTGAGGATTCAATGTTCGAGACTGCCCGCCAGACTTTCTTGGGAGACACCACCATGGTTGGGTCATGTGGAGCTGGTACTGCTGATGTGACTCCGGGAACTGATGCCCCAACATATGGAGAGACTGTGTAGACAAGACTTTTTTTTACCTCCCTCCCTGTCCTTTTTATTGACTTTTTGGATATTTTTATTATATTTGAGGACAAATTGTGTTTTGTTTGTGGTAGGGTGAGGTATTTCCATACCTACCTCTTGTGATTGTTACTTTTGTTTATATATTGGGTTTTGTGTTGTAAAATGTGTTTTAGCACTATTTTGTAGATGTTTGAGCTTGTGGCTCCTTGTGTAAATTGCAAATGTTTTTTGGACCCTTTTGAAAATTTTTCCTTCCACCTCTTGATTGTGTTTGAATGTGGCTATTCTTGTGCAAATTTGAGTATCGGTCATGATCAATACCGATGACTTGAATAATGCTCACAATCGAACAAAAATGAATGTGCGGCTACGATGAGGCCAAATAAAGTTGCATAAGCAATATATGAACTTTTTGCATCTCGTTGTTACTTACCGATTATCGAATTGAGTCTCTTGAGATGAATATTGCACACTAGTGAAAATGTGAAGTCTTGTTTGATATTGGTGCCAATGCCTTGTGTGATGAGCTTACCGTGAACCTTGTGTGATGACACCTAGAATTTGCCCCATTGGTCCGTTGACTAAGTGATGCAAGCTCTTGAATTGATCTTAGGAAACAATTTTGAAGAGTGAAACAATTTGACATTATACCTTTTTTGTGGCCTACCTTATGAGTGTGTGAACTTTGCTTGAACACCTTTTGGGCCTTAGCCTTTTCTTGGAAGAAACTTGATGCAAATGAGACTGCTCTTTATCCCTGCACCCATAATCCTCATGAAGTGTGGTTTGTTTGAATAGCCAACTTAGGCCAAAATCCTAAGTTGGGGGTGTGGTGAAAGGAGAAGGTAAATCAAGAAGTGCAAAGAAATCCCCTTTTTCATCCATGATTTTGAGAAAAATGGAACCCCTCCATACAAAAAAAAAGAAAAAAAGAAAAGAAGAATGAAAAAAAAGAGAAAAAGAACGAAAAAGTTTTGAAATAAAGTTGTGAAAGCACAAAAGAAAATGGGGTGCCTAGTAGTCCATGAGAATTGAATAATGGGGTGAATTTTGAGCATGAATGAGAATGATGAAGAAAAGGAAGGGAAGTGATGTTCATACCACATTTCATGAGGATAGCAACCACTGAGCCTAAATGACCATACCTTTACAGTCAACCCCTCTACAAGCCTTGAAAAGACCTTTTTGATCTTGAGTGAGCTTAAACAAATGTTGGTTGGAAAATAAGGGCAAACCTATGGGTGAAGTCATGCATTTGTTCATCTTTGTGAGTGTGAGAGTTGTATGTGATTCCGGAACTATAAAGTGTTGAACCATTGTGTGTGAATATGGAATCATTCTATGTATGAGGGCATTTGAGTACCTTTGTTGAGCTTGAACTTGCATTTGAAGCAAGTATTGTGAGCTTGAGAATCTTTGGTAATGGTGAGTCACTACTTGAACAATTGAGTGCACAATTGATCCTTGCATGAGTAAGTTGAGTCTTGTTGTGTGCATTCATGATTGAGTCTTGTATAGCACTATTTGAGACATCCTTTTTGAACTGCTGAACTTGAGTTTTACTTGAGGACAAACAAAAGTTTAAGTTGGGGGTGTTGATGAGTCCGAGATTTGGACTCATTTAGGGCTTTATTCCTAATGATTTAGTGTCCTCAAATGCTTATTTTGTGCCAATAACTAATGTAAAACCTTTGATTTCCAGGTATTTGGATTGAGGAACAAAGCAAGGACACTAATTTGCAAAAAGGAACAAAGCGAGCTAAAAGAATGAAGAAAAGTACGCCTGGTGATCGCTAAGTCGACTTGGCCAGTCGTCGAACGGCCTCTTGACCGCCTAAAGTTCCAGCGTACTAAGCCTTGAAGGAGAAAATCAAGTTGGCGAGAGAAAGGAGTAGTCGGCGGATCGCCGAGTGGTTCCGTGATGCAGTGTTAGATCGCCCAAAGTTACAGACTTGGAGGATGCTGAAGGCCAAGGCAAAAAGGCGATGGAATTGACCAAAGGGCGGATCGCCAAGTTGATCAGCGAGCCGAGTTATTGTGCCGAATGGCCCTTCGCAACATATTTTTGGCGACTATAAATACGTTTTTGAACATTTAGTTTAGGATCTTTTGTTTCAATTAGTAAGTATCATACTTTCAATATGTCGAATTCTGAGTATTGAGATAAGTTTTCCTTATCTTTGAAGAATTGAAGTTTTTCACTTTTGAGAAATTGGAAGTGGGTATTTTAGATTCTGCAATGTGGACCTTTGTAAAGACGAAATCAATCTTACCCAGTTGATGGAAACTCAATTTGGTAAAGATTTTTATCTTTTTGTAATGTCTAGCTAAAACCCCAATTCTTAGGGTGTGATTATGTGATTATGGGCTGATTTAGTTTATGGGTATTGCTAATTGTTAGTTTAAATGCTGTTTAGAAGTGATTTAAATCAGTAATTATGGTTTAATTTGAAGAATTGTAGTTGCAAATACAGTTCTACTTTTGTGTTTTTGGCTTGCTAGAGAGAGAGGTTTTAAAAACCAAGATTATTGATTAATGGTCTGTGGGTATTGGGTTGTCATGGGTTCAGCTCGAGAGAGTGAATCCTAAACCCTTTTCCACACATTCTGCTCGAGAGAGTGAATGGACTAAGGAGTAGGTTGTTCTTATTTTGCATGCTTGTTGATGTTCGAGAGAAATCGACTTGATTCGGGGTAAATTGTTCGAGAGAAAGTTTACGTCCTCTGTAGTCTAGCTTATTCCCTATTATTCAGCTATTTCCTAACAGTTGCAATTACCCATTTGTCCACATTAGCCTATAATCGAATCACATCCCAAGAACCCGTCTCATTTTGTTATTCCGTATTATTTGCTGTTGTTGTAGTTGATAACTGAAACCAAAACACCCTTATTTGACATTCGTGTCACATCTTGATTTGAATTATGTTTTTATTCGTAAATATCTATTCCTATGACTGATTTTATCATATTCGTACTTTCCTATTGAATCTTAAACACGTACCACTCCCTATGGGATTTGACCCCAACTCATTTAGTTGGGTTATATACTGACTAGCAATCGTTTACACTTAGAATTAGATGACGTGTCCTTGAAATGTTAATCAATGAACGACTAGACTCGAGGGACTAAATAATAACATGGAACTCATGTATACGTCTAATCTCATTCTCATACTTACTTCCCCAAAACTTAGCTCGAATAAATAAATGATGTCAAAGGATTCACAATTGAGCTCAAAGGCTTTCTTGAACTCTACTCTTAACTGTCTCTTGAATTTGAATTATGAATTCAAGAGTTATGGTTCATAATATTAAGGATCTCATGATTATAAAGTAGAATCATGAATACATTCTCCTCATTCTCATACTCACTTGCTTGAGTCTTGAAACAAGTTACTAGAAGTTGTAGAAGATTCCTCAAAAAGACTCAAAGGGACTTCCTCAAAATGTTTGAAAAAACTCTCAAGACTTAACTCTTAGCTATACATTGAATTTGAATTATGGATTCAAGGGTTATGGTATCATATTGTGGATGATCTCTCAATGTTTAGACGTACCTTAGAGTGTAGAAATCACATAGAAAACATAGGTACGATTTGAGGGAACTCAAATGGAGAGAAGTGGGAAAGGGTAGAAGACCTGACAACCCTGGCATACTGAGTGGCGTGGCTCCCCAGAGCCAAAACTACAGAAGGAAAGTCATGGCGTACTGAGTGGCGTGGCGCCCCAAATCCAAAACTACAGAAGGAAAGTCGTGGCGTACTGAGTGGTGTGGCGCCCTGCCCCTTTCACAAAACTTGAATAATATTCTTACTCGTTTTCTAACCGCAATTCACCTCTAATTGAATGGTTTCTTCCCCAATCACTTTGATTCGAATACCCAACGTTAGTGTACAAGAATCTACTCAAAAACCACCTTAAAACTCATGCGATTATCTTTAGAACTCATCAAAATTTCAACAATCAAGATTTCGAAAGAAACTTCAACAAAACTCATCAAGATCTCAAATTCTTTACTTTCAAGAACGAAATTACGCTGAAATAATCATGATTGGCACGTGGGTGAATGAACCCAACGCTATGTGAACTCACATACCTCTTAGGGATTAAACCCATGGCGAAAATCCGCAATAAAACTCAAGAATCTCGACGACCGCTTTGATCCTCCCCTTTTTTCACTTCTTTTCTCTTCTTGAACTCTCAACTAAAACCCTAGGCGTATATTAGGATTATAAAAATGAACTCAATCAAATTAGACCTCTAAAACCTTACGAAAAATGAATTAAATTTGATTGGGTAAGGAAAAGACCAAAATACTCCTCACTATTTTCGGGTAGCTTTCCTTAATTGGATAGCTTGACTCGAAAAGGGCATATCTCACTCATCGAGTTCGAAACTTAGCAAACTCGGTGGTGTTCAAAAGATAATTCAAAGACCTTTCATTTGATATCTTATGGGCCACCTAACTCATCCTGTACTGAAAGTTATGGTCATTTGAAGTTGACCTAAAACTTAAAGAACTTACAAATAACTTGAATGAATTCTTTTTAGTTCTTTTTGGAACTCAAGGTGCTAGATCTAGTGACCTTAACACTCAAGAAATTTTTAAATTCCTTGGTGAAATCCTACCCATAACGAAGGATGGTTCGAGTCTTAGTTCAAAAAAATTTCTAGGGTATTACAATATCTCCCCCTTGGGATCATTTCTCCTTAAATGACGGCTGAACTGGGTATGGAACGGAGTTACTCTTATCATCTAACTAAAGTTACTCTTGTCACACCATTTAAAATTTTCCCGTATTACTATTCGGAACCAACTAAGGGCTCTCATTTAGCTATTTCTCATAGCAAAACCTCATCCTCCTCATTTATAACCTTAGACGGAACTATCACACATCATTATCACGATAGGATCATTAACCTTCTCTTTCTAACATCACGTTATTACAAAAGGACCTCTGAAAAGATATCTCCCATACTCTTTGGAACTCACTACTATCTTATTCTCAAACACTTGACTTGATTTCTCATCTTGTCAACTACCCCTTAGGTCTAAAGCTATCACTTGAAAGCTATGGACCTATTCCATCATCTCTAACTAGTCTACATCCTCTATTACTCTAACACTCAGGAGAAGTTTATCTCATGACTACCGAACTCTCCATAAGCAGGTACTAAGACCTCTTCTAAGGTGTTTCTCTTAACCTCTTATTACATACCACCTCGGTACACATCTTAATGCTCTTGTTATTCTTATTACTTTTCCACACTTCACTGCCCTTATCTAAAGGTTATGGTCTCTCACTTGTACCACTCATATGTATTGCAACTAACATCTCAATTTCTCACCTACTCTATATTAAGTCTTCTAGATCAAATCTCAAGACTAACATCATCACCCTCATGTTGCCATTCCTTTAGTCATTAGACTCATCTCAAATTCAAGCTTAATGTTTATTACTAAACCCGAATATCAACATGATTGCTCGCCTTTTACACTAACTCACCACTACTATGCAAAAATTAGAAACACTCGTCCACTAGGACCTTATGACAAGTAGTCAATCCTTACCTCTCAGTCTCTACACTCACCAATTACCATCATATTTCACTTCACAACTTAAGTACTATCTACTCGCTTATTGCGATTATCTCTTAAATAGTTCTATTATCTTTTAAATACCACAGGTTTCCCTTATCAAAGTTCATAATCCTAGCTTGGGTCTACCACCTCATGAATACTCTTCTAACTGATTCCACACAAATACTTAGTCATCTCTAACATGATAACACATCGACATCAACTCTATTCTGGTTAAGAATAAACTCTAACTCATTTCGACTAGCAACTTTTACTCTACCTCCCATCATGAGATCTTCACAACTCATCACTTCTTAGTCTACCCATAAGGGAAAACTCCTCATCAAAAACTTACTGGCTGCATGATTGTATTAACATAGCCTGCCTTATCACTATCACCCTTTTTATAGATCTCTATATCTCTGTATACTTTTTTCTTAACTTAAGGGCACTCTTTACTACTACTGCTCATAATCTCATAACTCAGGCTACCTTTTTGGGAAAAAATACTACCCAAGCTCTAATCATACATCCTCATAAGAATCATAGCTGAAACAAGGCTTAAGGAAAATAGTACAACTCTCTTTTAGCTCAAACGCACGATTCATATAAATATGGGTACATTCCTTTGAAACTCAACACTTCACTCACTCATGGGCTTCTCTCAAGCCCTTCTCGAGTCTCATGACTTCCTCAAGACTCTTGCTAAGAATAACTCATCGATAAAGGACTGACTTTTCTATTCAACCACCTCTAGTATGGTGGGTAGTCAAATGGATCCGAGAAATGCATAAGTACAGATAAATCTAAATGACTGACTTTTCTATTCAACCACCTCTAGTATGGTGGGTAGTCGAATGGATATGAGAAATGCATAAGTACAAATAAATCTCTATGACATAGCTCTATTGCACGATTAAGAGTATGAAAGAAGGGAAAATTTTCTTAAATTCCTGTAGTCCCTCGTTTATAGAAGTGGGCCCCTCACAACCATAAACAAGACCCTACTGACACGATTTCATCGACACCCTAGGACACTTGAACTTTGTGCTCTGATACCAAATTTGCCACGACACCCTGGACGTGGCCGACTCTAAAGAACCATTGTTGGTCCTCAAGCGAACCCTCATCCTGGCTGACTACAAGTGAAAGACTAACTTAAGCATGCAAAAGGTTAAAAACTGAATTAAATTCAATAATCTGAACTTTAAAATAATCTGAACAATACTCAATAGATAACTCAGAGTTTGTAAAAAGAACTCAAGGAAGATACATACCAGAAACTACTAAACTTTGTCTATCTATGAAGCCTGTACTATTACAAAAGGAAATCGGGACAAGATCCACGACATATCAAAACTACTAATTGTAAGATAAAGGTGAAGTCCTCCAAAATATAAGAAGGCTTCCCAAAGCCGACTCGAACATCCCATAACCTCAACGAAACGCCTGTTGATGATCCTGAATACCTGTATTTGCATCATGAAATGATGCAGGCCAAATGGATCAGTACATGGAATGTACGAGTATGTAAGGGAATTCTAAAGCATAAACATAAGCATGAACTTGTGGAAAAGAAATATACTTACCTCCTCTCAACTCACTCAACTCAACTCAACTCAAAGAAACATAGTTCAACTCAACTCACAGAAAATATGGCTCAACTCAATGATAAAATATTCAACTTAGTGAAATAAGGCTCAACTCAATAGTAAGATACTCAATTGTGGGTACTCAACTCTGGATACTCAATTCAATATAAAGCAACAATACAGATGCAATATATGGAAATCTTTTAAAAAAGTAGAAAACAACTCAATGTATTGAAAAATACAATAGTCACTTAGTTTGTATGCAAGGATACAAGATAAATTCTACTTGTATATGAAAATACAAAGTAAAATTTGTGTATATAAGAATACAAACTATATCTATAGGAGTTTCCCTAACTGACAACCATCACTATGAGCCATGTGATGATACAACGTCTCGCCCACGCTGCCAGAACTGTCCTATACTTTGCCAGGGTATAGGACCTCCTACTAAGTGGATCCACTAGTCTATGCTAAAAGCATTAAGAAATCATCTAAAAAGTATGACCCTTTCTACCCACGTTGACTACATGGTTTATGGGGGCTGTGAGTTATCTGTACTCTCCCCCATATCGGTGCTCAATACTAATCCCAAAATATACTAGCTCATATGTTTAAAAACAAAACTTTTTCTATGGTTTGAGATTATTACTCAAAAATCTTTCTCTTAAAAGAGATGGTACTCAAACTGCTCAAAACTCTTTTGGAAATCTCAGTTTCCTCTCATGTTAAATGTGAAAACATTTACTCTTAGGGATACTTAGTTCCCATATATCATTTTAAAGAAAATGAACTCAACTCTGCTCTTTCCCAAAAACATTTCAAAATCATATTATAATATGATCATTGTTGACTCGGGAAGTTATACTGCATAAACATTGATGGTATATCTAGATACCATACTGCTCATACATTGATGGCATACTCGATTGTCATACTAATCATGTTTTAGAAAACTCTTTTCTCAAAACTCATCTTTATTTTCTCAAGACTCACTTTAAGAACTCAAAAAGCTTTTTAAAATTTATAACTCAAATCATATGGTTCATGTGGAATTATGAACATGAACGATTCAACTCAAGGATCTTAATAGCAATAAAGAACCTCATTACTCAGAACTCAAGACTCAATGACACTACTCATCTCTAGACGACTCATAAGGTTCATGCGTAAATATGGGCATAAGCAACTCAACTCAAGGGCATAAAGATATTTCTCATTTCAAGACTGCTCGACTTATAGGTTTCATGCTGAGTTATAGGCATGAACTACTCAACTCAAGGACTTCATGGGTAATATGTAATAATCCCATGATTAGGAATATAATATCAAAAGGGTTAGGAATTCGATACTCAAGATTTAGAACTTGAAGATATTACTCCTCTCAAAGATACTCAACTTTTGAAGTTAATGCGGAATTTATGGGCATGAATGACTCGACTCGAGGGTCTAAATAACAAAATGGAACTCATGTCGACGAATCTTCTTATTCTCATACATACTTCCTCAAACCTTAGCTTGAATCAATAGTTGATCTCAAAGGATTAACAATTGAACTCAAAGGCTTTCTTGGACTGTACTCTTAAATCTCTCTTGAATTTGAATTATGAATTATGAATTATGAATTATGAATTATGAATTATGAATTCAAGAGTTATTGTTCATAATATGAAGGATCTCGTGATGATAAATTAGACTCATGAATACATTCTCCTCATTCTCATACTCACTTGCTCGAGTCTTGAAACGAGTTATTAGAAGTTGTAGAAGACTTCTCAAAAAGACTCAAAGGGACTTCCTCAAAATGTTTGAAAGAGCTCTCAAGTCTTAACTCTTAGCTATACCTTGAATTTGAATTATGGATTCAAGGGTTATGATCTCATGTTGTGGATGATATCTCGATGTTTAGACATACCTTAGAGTGTATAAATCACATAGAAAACATAGGTACGATTTGAGAGAACTCAAACGGAGAGAAGTGGGAAAGGGTAGAGGATCTGGCAACCCTGGAATATTGAGTGGTGTGGCACCCCAGAGCCAAAACTATCAAAGGACAGTCATGGCGTACTGAGTGGCGTCGCACCCCAGAGCCAAAACTACATAAGGAAAGTTGTGGCGTACTGAGTGGCGTGGCGCCCCTCCCCTTTTCCAAAAAATCTTGACGAATTTTGTTACTCATTTTCTAACCCCAATTCATCTAGAATCGAATGGTTTCTTCTCCAATCACTTTGATTCGAATACCCAACATTAGCATACAAGAATCTACTCAAAAACCACCTTAAAACTCATACGATTATCTCAAGAACTCATCAAAACTTCAATAATCAAGATTTCGAAAGAAACTTCAACAAAACTCATCAAGAATTGAAATTTTTTACTTTCAAGAAGAAAATTACCCTGAAATAATCATGATTGGCACGTGGTTGAATGAACCCAATGCTGTGTTAACTCACATACCTCTTAAGGATTAAACCCATGACAAAAATCTGCAATAAAACTCAAGAATCTCGACGAACACTTTAATCCTCTCCTCTTTTCTCTTCTTTTTTCTTCTTGAACTCTCAACTAAAACCCTAATATATTAGGATTATAAAACTTAACCTAATCAGATTAGACTCCTAAAACCTTACTAAAAACAAATTAAATCTGAATGGGTAAGGAAAAGACCAAAATACCTCTCACTATTTTTGGCTAACTTTCCTTAATTGGACTGCCTGACTTCAAAAGGGCATATCTCACTCATCCTACCTTGAAACTTAGCAAACTCGATGACGTTCAAAAGATAATTCAAAGGCCTTTCATTTGATATCTTATGGGCCACCTAACTTATATTGTATTGAAAGCTATGGTAGTTTGAAGTTGACCCAAAACTTAAAGAACATACGCTTGAATGAATTATTTTTAATTCTTTTTGGAACTCAAGGTGATACATCTAGTGACCTTAACACTCAAGAAATTTTTAAATTTCTCGGTGAAATCCTACTCACAACGAAGGATGGTTCGAGTCTTAGTTCAAAAGAATTTTTGGGGTGTTACACCTAATATGATGTTTTTGGCTCGGATTGGTATACCTTTCCATGGAACATGAGATAATTCAATGCTTAATTAACTACTCCGTGGGATTTATGCTTAGAACCGAGTGGATATTGGTATGAGATGGAAGCCCTCACGTTAGTAAATGTTGGGTTTCTAGAAGCTGTCTCTTGAGATGGAAGCTCTCCCATTAGTAGAGGCCGAGTTTCTAGTAGCAATCTCCTTATCCCTTAAACTATGTGTCCCCATAGGATGGTTAGCTAGTGGATCCACTTAAACTAGAAGTTCATAGTTTTACCTTCGACAAGTAGAACAACCCTTTTCAGTGTGGGAGATACCGGGGGATCATATTATAGCTCACATGGTCTCTATGTCGGTAAAGGCTAATTTCCTACAATAAGATGAATAATGAACTAAGGTTACTTCAAGAAGTATCACATATGAGTTCAAAGGTTTTAAAGATGATGTTAGCTTGCATCGACCATATTTTATGAAGGATATTTTCTAACTCCTATTACGCTATGTTTTAACTTGGTTAATTGCATGTTATGAAATGAAATGTCCCTTTTAGCATGTTTTAAATGTTTTATGCATGGCTATCATACATAGTGCATTTTTGTACTAACACATACTCTTGCCTACATTTTCCCCAAATGTAGGGTCTGACAGATAAGGTTTCCAGTTTCGTGGCTAGAGATTGGATTTGATTGATTCCTGAGCTTGGTGAGTCCTCATGGTTCGAGGACGGATTTCTATTGTTTAGTTTCTTTCATGTATTTATCTTTTGGACATGATGTATGGGCTAGGACCAATTTCATTCTATTGTAATAGATGGCTATGATGAGACAAAGTGTCTAAACTTCCGCTTTCCTTTATAAAATGTTTTGGACTTAAAAATGTTGTTTTACTATTATTTGTTCTATTTATTATGTTATGAGAGCTAAGTGGCTTGTATGGAGTCATCCGGGGGTTCTATACGCCATGTTACATATAGGGTGTACCTTTGGGTCTTGACAGGCTGCGACAATGGCTTGTGAGATCCTCGACGGCTCTTGAAGGCCACCATCCAGTGGTTGCATAAACTTTAAGACATAGTCTTTGGGTCCTTTCCTAATTATTCTATCCCAACACTATGTCATTTTACCCTTACCTAGAAGTCTTATATAAGTGTTTTCAACCCCAAATTTCTCCAATTGAAATCGTTCTCTCAATTTCCTAAAAGAAGAACAAGTCTTCCTCTCCCAAAATATTTCTCTCTAGAAAGCCTGAAGAAAAAGGAATCAACCTAGGGTTTCAAGTCAAGCCTCCAATTCCACCATTAAAGGATAGATTTTGAAATCAAGGTATGATAGTTTCATCCATGGAGTCCTTTCCTCCCTGAAGTTCTCAAATTCTCCAATTACAATGCTAGAATTTCCCAATTGAGTTAGGGTTTTCTTCCATGTCATGAGTTCCTTTAAATATTGAGTTATTTGATTGTTTTATGATCTATCAAAAATGAATTGAGATAATTACATGATTTTATGATAAATCCCCATGAACCCATGTCTAACCCATGTTTTCTAAATATTGATGATTTAAAGTGGTTTTTAACCATGAAACGTGAATTATGGAACTATGCATGTTATTATGAAATTGATGAGATATGATGTAGATTGCTTGAGAGTAAAAACATATATGTTGTCATTGTGGTTAATTGTTGTGAAAGGGTTGCTCACATAGCTACTTCATGCATGAATGTGAAAGGTCTTCTCATATAAAGGATTCTAAGGTTGAAAGTTCTTCTCACCTTAAATGAATCAAAGTTAAGGAGCTATTCTAAGTATGAGGCAAGCGACGATTAACCATGACCTCTAATGAAAGACAAGAGGTGATTACCCATGTCACACGATGTAAGGACACAAAGAGATTACCCAAGTCCCTTAAAGAAAAGATGAATAAGAATAATAGATATTCCGTGGGAGTTATGTTTAGCACTGAGTGGACAAGTGGCGATTACCCATGTCCTATAAACTGTGTTCCAACATCGGATTGTCTAGATAGATTTTTTTTAGTGGATCCACGTAAGCTAGAAAGTTCATGGTGTTACCTCGGATAGTAGGACACCCCTTTTCGGTGTGGGAGACACCAGATTCCATGTTAATAACTCACATGGTCTTACATGCCGGTTAAAGGTAATTTTCCCACATTAATGAATCAAGGTTACTCCAAGGAGTATGTCACATGTCTTTAAGACGAAGTTTATTTGTATTTTCCATGTTTTATGACTTATGTCTTCTAAATCTCCTTATATATATGTTTTATCTTGGTCATTGCATCTTATGAAGATATCTCCTTTTCAGCATGCTTTTAAATATTTTATGCATGGCTATCATAGTTGGTACATGTTTGTACTAATGCATACTCTTGGCTACATTTCCCCAAATATAGGATCCGACCTTACAGATTCACACTTTCATGGTTAGTGATCTCATTTAGAAGATTGAAGATTGGTGAGTATTCATCACCTGAGGACCGAGCTTGATTTCCTTTTTGTCTTTAATTTCAGTTTCTAGACTTGATGTACGGGCTGCGTCTTGATCAATCTTATGTACTAAATGTCTTTGAAATGATGTTTAGACTTCCGCTTAACCTTATAAAACTTTTTTATGTTGAAACTATCTTTTAAATATTTTATATTCTATTATCTTGTATGATGAATGCAAAGTGACTTGTTTGGGGCCTTTCAGGGTCTTATACACCATGCTACGCCTAGGGGCTACCTTGGATCATAACAAAATGGGGAAATTCTATGCCTATGGGTCAGTTTGTTTCTTGTCTAAAAAATAGAAAGATGATAGTTAATTGTTGCTTATACCGTCTAGTTAGGGTGAGAGATATGGACTCCGAAACCCCTACTCTTGAGTCGGTCCCCATTGTAAATGAGTTTCCAGAAGTGTGTCTTGATAATCTTCCCGGTATTCCTCTCGAAAAAGAAATAGACTTTGGTATTGACCTTCTCCCTAGATACGCAACATATCGCTATTCCTCCTTTATGAATGACTCCGATAGCACTTAAGGAATTAAAATAGAAATTGAAAGATTTGTTGGATAAGGGTTTTATCTAACCGAGTATCTCTTCATGGGGTGATCCAGTTTTTTTGTTTGAAAGAAAGATGGTTCACTTTGTATGTACATCGATTACCGATAGTTCAATAAAGTTACAATTAAGAATAAGTATCCTCTCCTAAGGATAAATGATTTGTTTGATCAATTACAAGGATCAAGTTTCTTCTCTAAGATTGACCTCCGGTCGGGTTATAACCAATTGAGGGTGAAAGAGGATGATATTCTAAAAATGGATTTTCAAACTCGGTATGATCATTATGAATTTTTGGCGATGTCCTTTGGATTGACCAATGCTTCGACCACATTTATCGATTTGATGAATAGAGTGTTTAGATAATACCTAGATATGTTTGTGATTGGTTTTATCGATTACATCTTGATCTACTCAAGGAGTGAAGATGAGCAAACCTATCATTTGAGAATTGTGTTGCAAGTCCTCAAGGACCAACAGCTCTTTGCAAATTTTAGTAAATATGATTTTTGGTTAAGGTACGTGGCTTTTATTGGGCACATTGTTTTCGGAAAGGGTATTGAGGTAGATCCTAAGAAGACAGATGTGTTGAATAGTTAACCTAGACCTTTATCACCTTGGATATTAAAAGTTTCTTGGGTTTAGCCGGTTATTATAGAAGGTTTGTGGAAGGGTTTTTGTCGATTGCCTCTCCATTAACGGCGTTGACCCAGAAGAAGGCCAAATTGTTATGGTCTAAAGCTTTTGAAAAGAGTTTTCAGGAATTGAAAGATAGACTTACTTCTGCTCTAGTGCTGACTTTACTAGAAGGAACTGATGGGTTTGTTTTTTATTGTGATGCTTCAAGAATTGGGTTAGGTTGTGTCCTTATGCAAAATGGGAAAGTCATTGCATATGCCACAAAACAACTTAAGGTGCACGAAAAGAACTATCCTACCCATGATTTGGAACTAACAACAATTGTGTTTATTTTAAGGATTTGGAGGCATCATTTATATGGTGTTCACATCGATGTCTTTACCGACCACAAAAGTTTGCAATATGTGTTTTAACAAAAGGATCTGAATCTTCGCCAAAGAATGTGGCTTGAATTACTAAAGGATTATGACATGACCATTCTCTATCACCCTTGTAAAGTTAATGTGGTGGCGGATGCTCTTAGTCGATTGACAATGGGTAGTGCTTCTCATATAGTAGATAGTAAGAATGAATTAGTTCGAGATGTTCATAGATTGGCCTGAATGGGTGTTCAGTTAGTTGACTCTATTAAAGGTGGTGTTATGATCCATAATGGTTTAGAATCGTCCTTTGTGTTGAAAGTGAAAGTAAAGCAAGGTCTTGATCCGACTTTGGTTGAATTGAAGGAAACGATGCTTAAAAAGTCCGTTGAGGTTTTCTCCCAAGGGGGAGATGGTGTGCTTCACTATCAAGGTCATTTGTGTGTTCCCAATATAGATGACTTGAGGATACAAATTTTATCAGAAGCCCATAGTTCTTGATATTCCATTCATCTGACAGCCACCAAGATGTATCGTGACTTACGAGAGGTCTATTGGCGGAATGAGATGAAGAAGTATATTGCAGAATTTATGGCTAAGTGTCCTAATTGTCAACAAGTAAAAGTTGAGCATTAGAAACTGAGAAGTTTGTCCGAAGACATTTGTATACCTACTTGGAAGTAAGAAGACTTGAATATAAATTTTATTATTGGTTTACCCTGCACCCAGCAGACATATGACTCGATTTGGGTTATAGTAGACTCATTTCAGCCCCATCAAGGTTTTTTATTCGGCGGAGGACTATGCTAAGTTTTACTTGAAAGAAATGGTTAGGTTGCATGGAGTTCCCTTGTCCACTATCTCCGATCGTGGTACCCAAAAGGGCTTGGTACTCATGTTAACCTTAGTACGGCCTTTAATTCGTAAACCGATGGGCAAGCGGAGCGTACTATCCAAACGTTGGAATATATGTTGAGAGCTTATGTAATTAACTTCAAGGGTAATTGGGATGATTATTTGACTTTGATTGATTTTGTTTACAATCATAACTACCATTCAAGCATTTGTATGGCTCCATTTGAGGCTCTTTATGGTAGGAGATGTAGATCTCCTATAGGTTGGTTTGATGTGGGTGATCCAACCTCTATAGTACCATTGAAGAGTCTTGGCATAAAATATAGCCTTTCTTATGAAGAAACTCCGGTTAAGATCTTAGACCAACAAGTTTGGAAGTTGAGAAACAAAGAAATTGCTTCTTCGAAGGTTCTTTGGAGGAATTAGTTAGTTGAGGGTGCTACTTGGGAGGCCGAGGCCGATATGATATCCTGTTATCCTCATCTCTTTCCCTCCGTCCCTACTCTAGCTGGAGGTATTCAGTTTCTCATAGTTTACTCTTTTGGTTTCATGTGACTTAGATATTCTCATGATTTTCTCGTTATGCATGTTCATGAAAAGCTTGAATTTTTTGAAAAATATGTTAGCTTGATTGATTTCTTCATGTTTATGTGCATTTGAGTATGAGCTGTAGTAAGACCCTATGAAATGATGTTTTCAACATGTTTAAGCTTGGAGTTGATGTTTTCTCCTCGGATATGTGCATTTATATGATTGTATTCAAGTTGGGTTGTAAGACTTAGTTCTTACCCTTCTTATGATGTCTTTAATCCCATTCGAGGGAGAATGTTCCCATGGGGGAGATTTTGTAACACCTCAGATTAAAAAATAATGAAAATTTTCAGTTTTCACAAATCTTGTGCCAGCATAGATGATAGCACCAATAGTCTGTAGGTCGGACCATAGGCCGTTGGTGGTGACTGTCGTTGGTCAGCTCCCAGTGGTATGAATTGTCAAGTCCTAGTACTCTTTGATGGTACACCAGGATAGTTCATTATTCAATGCACGAGTTGTAGGTAGGTCTCGTAGGTGAGTCCCAGACTTAGTGTAATTTTGAGGGCCAAAAGGTGGGACTTAGGGTGATCGTGTATGGACCGTACATGGGTCCCATCGTTCGAAGGCCTAGAAAACAAGTTCCTGAACCCATCGAAGGCCGACCAGGATGGTTCGTAGGTGGACCTACAAACCGTGGGTCTAACCGTCAATTGGGTCGACAGTTAATTTTTAAGGGCCTTTTGGTCTTTCCCCGAATTATTTTAACCTGATACTATGTAATTTTACCCTCTTCCCAAAGTCCTATATAATTATTTTTAACCCCCAAATCACCAAATTCAATTCATTCTCCTAAGTTCCCCAAAGTTGAACAAGTCATCCTCTCAAATATTTCTCTCTTTAATGAAGAAGAAGAAAACTAGGGTTTCATGATTAAGTCTCCTAATCCTCCATTGATTTCAAGCTTGTGGCATCCATGTATGACAATCTTCATCTATGGAGCTCTTTCCTCCATTAGGTTCCTAAATTCTTTAATTTACACGTTAGAAATCTTCAATTGAAGTTAGGATTTTCTTCCATGTCATTGGTTTTTTTCAATATTGATCTAATTAATTGTTTTATGTTTTCTTATGCATGAATTGAAGTAATTGCATGCTTTTAAGTTGATTTCCCATGAACCCGGGCTTTACCCATATTTTCTAGACTATGATGATTGACAGGGATTTTTGAACTATGAAAAGATGAATTTATGATGACATGCATGTTCTTATGAAATTGATGAAAATGATATAAGTTGCTTTTAGAGTAAAGCATAAATGTTGTTGTTGTTATAGTGGAAAGGTTTTCTCAACTTAACTTTGAATGAGTAAGTAGGAGCTATTCTAATGAACTTTAGCTTGGATTGGCTACTTGAAGTGCCCTTCAATGAATCATAAGGCAAGAGGCGATTACCCATGTCCGAAAATAAATAAGACAACAGGCGATTACCCATGTCCCCATAATGATAAGGCAAGAGGTGATTATCTGTAACACCCCTAAATGCTTAATCAAATAGTCGCACGTCGTTACATCATCTCGTAATTACTAGAATATGTTTTATTCTCATTTTTGGAACTTGAAATGCTGTGATTTGCAAACTTGCTTAGCATAAATTGTTATCGTAAATTAAGGTATTGTATGGGGGTAGTTGCTTAATTATGTAATTATACGTACTTATACATTGGAAGTGTGGGTATTAAGTACATAAATATAGTTATATATGTATGCTTTTTGGGCAGCCACCTATTTGTTTGGGCTGCCCCTTTTGGTGACATCTGCCCATGTGACAAGGATAACTTTTGTAGCTATATATCTTTACACCTCCTTTGATTGAATTCGTTTTCCCTCAAGTCTAAGAACATCATAACATTAGCTAAACAGTTGTTCTTCAAAATTAAGAGAAAAACTAAGTCCTTTTGGCTGGAATCCGTCACCCACACACTTCCTTTTGGTAAGTGATGAAATCTGCTTTTGAGCTGGGTAGTGTTTGGTATTTTATGCATATCTCATCCAAAAGAACTTAGTTTACAGTGCATAAATAAGTTTTGGAAAGCTAATTCGTAGACCTACAACTCTTGTATTTATGTAAAATTCTAATTTAGCTGTTATGGATACGAAATAGGGGACGCAACATATGACAAGTTCTGTCCATATTCTGGAATTAGAAATCCTGTACGTTCAACTGTTAGTGTTTTGATTATATCTTTTTGTACAAAGCATATTTTTCAGAGATTTTTGATTATTTACAAGCTTAAGATATGTACTACATCTTTTATGAAGGATATAAATTCCATTTTGGCCTTTTTCTGTTTCAAATCTAAGTTGCGACATGAAGTGCGTTTATTGGGCAGAATATCTGTTTTGGGAGTATAGTCGTATTTGTACATGCTAGGCTTACTTGTGATGATAACCCTGTGTTACGCCATCATTATTGAGCTACTAGAAAGTAAATAAGTTATTGAATTTATTTTTTAAGGTTGTATATCCTCGTGTACGAGTTGAAGATTTTGATACGCTGGTTGGTCTACGATTTGAACTCGTGAAGTCGTGTTGGACTATTTTTGTGCTAAAGAACTGAGGTTTGTGTATAAAATTATACTTATACTCTTTTAACCTGCTGGTATATCTGAAAGTTTACTTTGGTACCTTGGTTACCTTTTGTCACTTTGCATTGTCGTATTGGTATTCTTTAATACATTAAAGACGCTTGTGTAACTCACCCACTTGTATGGATTGCTTGATCACTTGGCACTCTTGTTGGGACTTTGTCCTTCTTGTGGCTGTGACTTTGTCACTCTTGGCATGCCTCTTGATTCAGATCATTTACTATCTTGACTCTGGATTTTTAGTCCGTCTTAAGAATGGAAGTTGTCCATTTTAAGTACGAACTAGAAAGCCATTTTTAATATGGTTCTTGGTTCTCTTGATTATTGGGTTTTGACCCTTCTTGATACCTGCTTGTGCTTGGTGTGACGACATGATGTATATATTGGGTGAGCCTTGTTGTTGAATCTCTTGGAAAACTGTGCTATGAGCGTTCTTGACATTTGGATCTTTAAATATTGAACTTGATACTCTTTATATATTGTTTACTTGATTTATTTATTATGTTAAATTATGCATCCCTATACTTGAGAATGATAACTTGGCGAATTTGAGGGCTCCGAACCTATAGTTTTTACACCACTAAGCTATATGCTTAGCAATAGTTGTTTCTATCGTAAAGAATGTTCGAGAGGATGGTTGAAGTTGGTCATTGAAGATGGAGATTTTGAAAGCTTTAAGGAAGATCACATTTGCATATAGGTATATATATTTTGTATAAACCTTGGGACTTGTACATGATCTATGTTTTGTATATTTACATGAGAATTTGAGGGATGATTTGGTCATGTCACCATGGGTTGTAATATAAGTATCGCTATACATTTTTATCTTTTTGGGTTGTGTAAACCCAAGTATTGTAATATACTAAATTTACTATTTATTTCGAATGTTTGTGTGGAGCATGAGCAGGCTGATTTCGGTACTCGAAAGCTTATAATATTCTTGTTATTCCACCCTTGAGAGTGAGGATAATATATATACGTGACAAGCTCGTTGGTTATTCGCTTAAATTACTTTTCGGAGGTCTTTATGAATCTAATCCCTCTACTAGATTCGAATCAGTATGCCCTCGTTAATCGCTTTTGAATGTCGCAATTATAAGTTATGTCTCTTTAAAAAGGGTCGCTACATTATCCATGTCCCCATAATGATAAGGCAAGAAATGATTACCCATGTCCCTTAAAGATAAGATAAATATGATTGATGACTAATCTGTGGGAATTATTCTTAGCACCGAGAGGACAAGTAGCGATTACCCGTGTACCTTAAACTATGTGCCAACATAGGTTATCTTAGATAGACATTAGCTAGTAGATCCACTTATGCTAGAAGTTATGGTTCTTGTCTTGGAAAGTAAGAACACCTCTTTTCGGTGTGGGATAGACACCAGATTCCACGTTATAGCTCACATGGTCTCTATGTCGGTTAAGGCAAATTGCCCACAACAATAATAATGAACTAATGTTACTTCTAAAGTATGTCACATGTGTTAAAAAATGATTTTACTTGCATTTATCATGATCCTGATTATGTTTCTAATCTCTTATATTATGTTTTAACTTGGTCTTTGCATGTCATGAAAATGTTCTTTTAGCATGATTTGGTAACTTTTATGCATTACTATCACACTTGATACATTATTGTACTAACACATACTCTTGCCTACATTTTTCCAAAATGTAGGGTCCGACGCTCCATTTTCGCATTCCCGTGGCTAGTGATCACTTTGGTAGCCATGAGTAGTGGTGAGTCCTCATCTTCCGAGGATCAAACTTTTTATTGCTTTTTCGTTTTTACTTTTCAGATATTGTATGTGATGCATGTGTTACTTTCCAAACACTCTTGGTTTAATATATGGATTTGAGATTATGTAGACTTTCTCTTCGATTTTTACAAACACTTTTATGATATAAACTGTCTTTTTAAACTCGTTGATTCTATTATCTTGTATATGTATCTCATGTGGCTTGTATAGGGCCTTTCGGGGTCTTATACGTCATGTCACGTCTAGGGGTTACTTTGGGTCATGACATAAAGTAAGATTATTGAGAAACGAGACTAATGCATGCAATAATGCAAGTATACATAGGATTACATTTGGCACAATATTACTATCTGTTGATCAGTTGCTTAAGTAAGTTTAAAAGGGTATGATATTTATACATATGGAAGATGGAAGATTTGGTGGATGCTTAATTTGTAAGATGGTGGTGATGGTTATAAAGGTTTTCTGAGAGGAGAGGAAGGCTAGTTTTGGAAATTAACAATATAAAAGGGAATCCTTGTTTGTGGTGGCGCCATGTAGACGGGCCTAGGGCTTTTTTATATATATTCTAGTAAAATTATCCGCGCCTCGCGTGGGAATAAAATATCACAAAATTTATAAAATAATACTTAAGACCTTTTGGTCATTAAAGCTAAAACACTATATTATCTTACATAAAAGATTACATAGTAACGGACATTAATAATGTAAAGAAAAATTATAATTATAACATCTTATCATTTATCCTTCAATCAATCATATTTAATTTGATTTTATAATTTATCCTTTTGTTTCCGGGAAGTGTTACTATTTGATATTTTTGGGGAATCAAATGAAAATCAACCTGAGTTATTAAATTTTCTGATAAATAAATAATCTTTTGTGAAGTGATAAATAAATTTTAAAAGGCTGAAAAAAGTAAACAAATATTATAATTTTAACGTGTAGAAAGTTCAACTCTACCTTTTCCTTTACATATATCATTTTAAAATTCCCCATTTAAATGTATCATAAGTGATAATTAAAATGGAAAATTAAAGGGAGAATGTATCAAATTGGACAACAATTCAACTTATTATATATACTTGAAAGGAAAAAATATTACACAAAACTATTTAATTTGTTTGGGTGCTTTTTAAAAATCAACATACCAAAGGGATGCAGTTCAATTTGAAACTACACTTCTATTGCAATCGCAGTGTCAAGAAACACATCTATTACTGCAAGAAAATAATTTACAACTTGCAGTGAACTTGAGAATATATCCATACTTCAGATTGAATATGATAAATTAATATATTGTGTAGTTATCTATATCGTTGAGATTAAAAGAGGCTCCAATATAATCATATTCCTCTATAGGTCATCCGACACAACATCCTGGGAGCCATGTCAAAATTAAAGTTTATTAATTCTTGTCTTCTTTTCATGGTTCACTTTGCTCATTAAGGTGCTATAAGGTTTTTAAGGTCTTTATATCCTTACAATGACATATCAAATTTGAATTTTATCTTCAAGAGATGGTAGTATAGATCTTTAAGTAATTTTTGTATTGAACCTTCAACAATTTTAGTAGAGAAAATTTGTGTGAATACTCAATAAATGTGTGTTATTTAATCTATACTAACAAATACTTTTAACAATAACTTTACAGAAACATAAACAACAATGTTTAAAGCATGTACTAAAAAAAATAATTAATAACATAAGCATAATTAATGATTGTGTCACACCCCGAGTCTACACCCTGGACGCGACTGGCACTCGAGTACAATTGCTAGTCCCTAAGAGAACCCTTGGCCTGACTCATTACTCAGTGGAAAACTTTACTCAATTGAAATTGCAATCTAAACCAAACTCAACTCATAAGGATATCATAAAATAAGATAGTCTATTCAGTGTACTCAAATGAACATAAGTGTTCAACTCACAGTTTTTAAAACATCCACAAAGGAAATGGTAAAAATACTACTCAACTACTACTTGTCTATGAAGCCTCTAATAACTCTGATAGACGTTGGGACAATAACCACAACATCCTAACAAAACCAAACAGAAACAAATAAATGGGAATCCTTCGGAAGCAAGGAGGATCACCAAAGCAACTCTGGGACTCGACTGGATCAACGGAGCGTCGGTTGATGATCCTGAATACCTATAGCTGCATCATTTTATCATAAAATGATGCCGGAAAAATGGCGTCAGTACATTGAATGTACGAGCATGTAAATTCTGAAGCATAGACATACAAGCTTTAACTAGAAGGAAAGGAACATACTTACCTCATCTCAATTCAACTCAACCTCAACTCATTACGATATAAAAGCAATAATATAGATGCAATATAAAGAAAGCTTTTAAAACAGAGATAATAACTCAATGTATCTAAAAATACAATAAAAACTCTCTACTCTTATTTGATATATTCTCTAATCGACAACCATCACTATGAGCTATGTGTTGATACAACGTCTCACCTATGCTGCTAGAACTGTCCTATACCTTGCCGAAGTATAAGATATCCTCAACTAAGTGGATCCACTAAGCTATTCTTAAAAGTAATAAGGAATCATCTAAAAAGTATGACCCTTTACCCAAGTTGGCATACATGGTTTATGAAGACTTTGAGTTGTCTGAAGTCGTCCCCATATCGGTGGTCAATTCTACTCCCAATGATATAACTCATGCTCATATGTTTAAAAATATTTCATCATCCTCAACTTTGAAATTATTACTCAAAAGAATTCTCTTAAAAGAGATACTGCTCAAAACTCCTCATAAACTCATTTGGAAATCAAGGTTTCCTCTCATTTTAAATGTGAAAGCATTTACTCTTGGGAATACTTAGTTTCATATATCCATTTTAAAAAAATGAAACTTAACTCTCCTCATCCTCATACTAAAGTCTTAAAACAATTTTTAAAAGTTTGCAAAAGATTTCTCCAAAGACTAAGAAGGACTCCCTCAAACTTTACTCTTGACTCTATCTTGAATTTGAAAATGTGAATTCAAGAATTATGGATTGGATACACGGATTTCTCAATGATTAGATGTAGTTTGGATAGTTGTATCTGTAAGAGAGTAGGGATACATTTTAAGAGAACTTAGACAGACAAAACGACGGAAACGGACTGGGGCAGGCGACTGTGGCACACTGAGTGGTGTGGGGCTCCAACCCCTAAACAACAGAACCTTTTCTGGTGCATTGCTGGAGTGCCACGCCATACCCTCTGGAGCATATGAGGTGCACCGCGCCATTCGTTCCCTAGGTCAATTCGACGAATTTTTTCTTTTCGATTCTTGTCCCTAATTCGCCTAGAATCAATCGATTTCTTCCTAACTCTCTTAGATTCATATACCCAACATAAGTAAATGAAAATATTCTTAAAAATAACACTCAAACTCATAGAATTAACCTCAAGAACTCATCAAAACCCAATAATAAAGATTTTATAATGAAACTTCAAGAACAAATCAAGAACCTTAGTACATGGATTATCATGGACGAAATTAACTCAACAAACTCATGATTGGTGTGAGGGTGAACGGACCCATCACTATGAAAAACTTATATACCTCGTTAGGATCAAATCTTTGGCGAAATCCCTCGACAATCGCAAGAAAACTTTGAACGCTTTGCACCTTTTCTCCCTTTCTCTTTTCTTGAACTTTTCTATAAAACCCTAACCGTGTTTTGGATTGTGAAACTGATCCAAGTCAGTTTAGACCCTATTTGGGTGAAAAAAACGTTTAAAGTTAATGGGGTAAGGAAAAGACCAAAATACCCCACCTTTTTTCGGATGAACGTTCCTTCACTGGACAGGCTGAATTCAAACGGGCATATCTCCCTCATCCGACTCTGAAATTAGTAAACTTAGTGGCGTTGGAAAGAGGACTAGAAGATATTTCATTTGATATCTCATGGGGCACCTAAATCATCATGTGCTAAAAGTTATGGTCACTTGAAATTGAGCAAAAACTCACAATTTAAGTCTAACTTGCGAAAATCTCAATTTAGCTCTTTCCAATTTAGTTCTTTCTAAAATTAGTTATTTCTAAGACCGAGGTATTACAATATCTCCCCCTTGGGAACATTCGTCCTCGAATGAGATCTCTCAAGTTAGAACTAAGAGTGGCAACATCTAACACCCACTTCAAACACCCAACATGCAATTTAACACAACATAGCATATCAATTTAAATAGTGTTTTGTAAGAAGTTATTACCTTGTTCTAGAATTTCTCCAGAAGAAAAGAAATGTGGGTATCTTTTCTTCATATCCTCCTCAGCCTCCCAAGTAGCTTCCTCAACAAACTGATTCCTCCATAAGATCTTAATTGATGCTACCTCCTTGGTTCTCAGCTTGCGAACCTGACAATCAAGTATCTCAACGGGTATCTCCTCATAAGATAGGCTTTCCTTAATACTAATATCCGCCGTCGTTATAATAAGTGAAGGGTCACCCATACACTCTTTCAACATTGAAATGTGAAACACCGGATGGAGTGCTTCTAACTTTGGCGGTAGCTCTAACTCATAAGCTACATTGACAATCTTCTTGGATATCCTGTAATGACCAATTTGCCGGAGACTAAGCTTCCCCTTCTTGCCAAACCTCATTACACCCTTCACGGGTGAAACCTTCAAATAAACCTAATCATCCACCTCAAACTCTAAGTCTTTTCTCCTAACAGGAGTGTAGGATTTCTAACGACTTTGCACTGTTTTCAACCTTTCTTGAATGATCTTCACTTTCCCAATAGCTTGATGAACCAAGTCTGTCCCTATCAACTCAGCTTCACCAACTCTAAACCATCCAATAGGAGATCTCCATCTTCTCCCATAAAGAGCCTCATAAGGAGCCATCTGAATGCTAGAGTGATAACTGTTGTTGTAAGCAAACTCTATAAGAGTTAAGTGAACATCCCAATTACCCTTGAAATCGATCACACAAGCCCTCAATATATCCACTTAAGTCTAAATTGTACGATCTTCTTGACCATCAGTCTGAGGATGGAAAATGGTATTCAAATTCACCTTCGAACCCAAACCTTTCTGGAAAGACTTCCAAAATTATGCGGTAAATTGCGCACCTCTATCTGAAATGATGGACACCGAAACTCCATGAAGTCTAACTACCTCTTGAATATATAACTTGGCATACTCCTCTATTGAATTGGTAGTCTTTACTAGCAAGAAATGGGCTGATTTAGTCATTCGATCTACAATCACCCAAATTGAATTATGCTGCCTGCGAGACCGCGACAAACCAGTGATAAAATCCATGTTAATCATCTCTCACGTCCATTCCAAAAGATATATATTCTGAGCCATACCGCCGGGCCTTTGGTGCTCTACCTTGACTTGTTGGTAATTCGAGCACTTAGCAACGAATTCTGCAATAAAACTCTTCATACTACTCCACTAATACACTTCTCTCAAGTCACGATACATTTTTGTGGAACCAGGATGTATATAGTATCTAGAGCTATGAGATTCCTCCATGAACCTCTCTTGGAGTTCATCCACCTTTGGTACACAAAATCTACCTTGCTACCTCAACATGCCATCTCCCCCTAATTCAAAAGCTATAACTTTTTGCTTATGAACATTTGCCTTCAATTCAAGCAAAACAGGGTCTTGTTCTTGTTACTCCTTCACTTTAGACACTAGTGATGATTCAGCCCCATTTATCACCACCATTCCGCCTTCATTGGAATCCAACAACCGGACTCCTAATCGTGCAAGCCTGTGCATATCTTTGGCCAATTCTTTCTTGCATTCCTCAGCTGTACTACCCGTAGATAACCTGCTCAATGCATCAGCAACAACATTAGCCTTACCTAGGTGATAGAGGATACTTATGTCATAATCCTTGAGTAAATCCAACTACCTCCTCTGTCTGAGATTAAGCTCTTTCTGATTAAATACATGCTGAAGATTCTTGTGATCGGTTAACACATATACATGCACACCATACATATAGTGATGCCATATTTTTAGAGCAAACACTACATCAGCCAACTCTAGATCATGGGTTGGGTAATTCTTCTCATTAATCTTAAGCTGTCTGGAGACATAAGCTATAACTTTGCCATTTTGCATCAATACACAACCCAGTCCCACTATGGACACATCAAAGACTTGTGTAGCCTCCGGTAAGGTCAACACTGGGCAATAGTCAACCTAGTTTTCAATTCCTAAAAGCTTTTCTCACAATTTTCAAACCATTGAAACTTAGCCATTTTCTGAGTGAACTTAGTCAATGGGGATGTGATAGATGAAAACCCCTCGACAAACCTCCTATAATAACCGGCCAATCCTAAGAAACTCTTAATATCAGTTGGAGATGTGGGTCTAGGCCAATTCTACTGCTTCAATCTTTTGAGTGTCAACACGTATACCTTCACTAGAAACATTGAGGTCTAAGAACATCGCTGACTCAAGCCAAAATTCAAACTTAGAAAATTTAGCATACAACTCTCTATATTTGAGAGTTTGGAGAACTAATCTGAGATGACTATCATGATCCTTCTCATTCCTCGAATAAATTAGAATGTCATCAATAAATGCGATAACAACCATATCAAGATAAGGCTTAAACACTCTGTTCATAAGATCCATGAACGTTGCAAGAGCATTAGTCAAACTAAAAGAAATAACTACGAACTCATTGATTTCACGTATTAGGACACTTCTTCCAATACTAAGTGCCAACGATCGTTAGTCATTAATATAACCCAACTAAGTGAGTTGGGGTCGAATCCCACAAGGAGTGGTACGTGTTTAAGATTGAAGAGCCAAGTGCAAATATGTTCAAGTCAATCATAGGTAAAGATATTTACGAATAAAATCATATTTCAAATTAAGGGTGACACAAGTGTCATATATATGGGGGGGGGGGAGGTTTGATTACAATTATCAACTACAATGACAGCGAATAACACAAGTTAACAAGTAAAGAGACAGGTTCTTGGGTTGTGATTGGATTATAGCCTAAGTTAGGCAAATGGGTGATTGCAACTAATAGTAAATAGTTGTAAATCAGTGAATAAGCTAGACTTTAGTGGGGATAAAGTTTCACTCGAACAATTTACCCCGAATCAAATTAGTTTCTCTTGAACACCAATAAGAAGCAATTAAGAACAACATTCGCTTTAGTCCATTCACTCTCTCGAGCTGAATGTGTGGAAAAAGGTTTAGGATTCACTCACTCGAGCTGAACCCATGACAACCCAATACCCACAGACAATCAAATCAGTAATCTTGGTTTTAAAACCTCTCTCTCGAGCAAGCCAACAACACGAAGTTAGAATTGCATTTGCAACTACAACCATTTAAATTAAAACACAATTACTGATTGAAATCACTTTTAAATAGAATTTAAACTATCAATTAACAATACCCAACAGCTAAATCAACCCATAATCACATAATCACACCCCAAGAATTGGGGTTTTAGCTAGACATCATAAAAAGATAGAAATCGTTCCTAAATTGTGTTTCCATCAACTGGGTAAGATTAATTCCTTCTTTACAATGTTTAGGTTTGAAGAATCTCAAAGACCCACTTCTAATTTCTCAAAAACTGAAATCTGCAAATCTTCAAAGCTAAGGAAAATATTGTCTCAATACTCTCAGTTCAAAACTCTAGATGAAAAAGTGATTCGAAAAATGAATAATTCTCCCCTAAACTAAGAATTTAAAATTGTATTTATAGTTGCCAAAAATATGCTGCGAAGGACCATTCGGCGCAATAAGTTGGGATCATTGAATCACTCGGCGATCCACTCTTTGGTCAATTCCATCGCCTTTTTACTTTGGCCTTCAGCATCCTCAAGTTCTGTAACTTTATGCGATCTAGCACTACATCGCGGAATCGTTCGTTGACAAGACGGCTAATCCATTCCATCGCCGACTTGATTTTCTCCTTCAATGCTTTGCATATTAGAACATTAGGCGAGATCCTAGCCATTTGACGACTCGCCCAATGGGTTAGGCGATCACTATGCCATTTTTTCTTCGTTGTTTTAGCTGCCTTGTTCCTTTTTGCTTATTAATGTCCATGATTTGTTCCTCAATCCAAATACCTGGAAATCAAGGATTTACATCTTTTATTGGAACAAAATAAGCATTTGAGGACACTAAATCCATTAAAATAAAGCCGTATATGAGTCCAAATTGTGGACTCATCAACACCCCCAACTTAAACTTTTGCTTGTCCTCAAGTAGAACTCAAGTTCAGCAGTTCAAAAAGGATGTCTCAAATAGTGCTACACAAAATTCAATCATGAATGCACACAAAAAGACTCAACTTACTCATGCAAGGATAAATTGTGCACTCAAAGATTCAAGTTGTGACTTACCATTATCAAAGATTCTCAAGTTCACAATACTTGCTTCAAATGCAAGTTCAAGCTCAACAAAGGTACTCAAATGCCCTCACACAAAGAGTGATTCCATATTCACACACAATGGTTCAACAATGTAAAGCTCTGGAATCAAATGCAACTCTCACACTCACAAAGATGAAAACAATGCATGATTTCACCTATAGGTTTGCCCGTATTTTCCAATCAACACTTGTTTCAGCTCACTTAAGATCAAAAAGGTCCTTTCCAGGCTTGTAACGGGGTTGAGTGTAAAGGTATGGTCATTTAGGCTTAGTGGCTGCTATCCTTATGAAATGTGGTATGAACAACACTTTCTTCCCTCTTCTTTATCATTCTCATTCATGCTCAAAGGTCACCCCATTATTCACTTTCCATGGACTGTTGGACACCCCATTTCTTTTTGCAATTTCACAATTTTATTCCACAACTTTTTCATTCTTTTTCTTTTTCATTCTTTCTATTCTTTTTTTTTTTTATATATATGAAGGGGATCCATCTTTCTCAAAACCATGGTTCAAAGGGGACTTCTTTGCATTTATTGATTTAGCTTCTCTTTCCACCNCATTCTTTCTATTTTTTTTTTTTATATATATGAAGGGGATCCATCTTTCTCAAAACCATGGTTCAAAGGGGACTTCTTTGCATTTATTGATTTACCTTCTCTTTCCACCACACCCCCAACTTAGGCTTTTGGCGTAAGTTGGCTATTCACACAAACCACAAATCATGATGATTAAGGGTAATGGATACACTAAAATTCCCAATTTAATCAAGTTTCTACCAAGAAAAGGGTATGGCTCAAAAGGGTGTTCAAGCGAAGTTCACACACTGACAATGTAGGCCACAAAAAGAGGTATAATGTCAAATTGTTTCACTCTCTTCAAATTTGCCTAAGATCATCTCAAGAGATTGCATCACTTAGTCAACCGAACCAACGGGGTAAATTCTAGGTGTCATCACACATGGTTCACGGTAAGCTCATCACACAAGGCATTGACACCAATGTCAAACAAGACTCCACACTTTTGCTAGTGTGCAATGTTCATTACAAGAGACTCAATTTGATAATTGGCTAGTCACAACGAGATGCAAAAAGTTCACATATTTTCTATGCAACTTTATTTGGCCTCATCATAGCCGAACATTCATTTTTGTTCGATTATGAGTACTATTCAAGTCATCGGTATTGATCAAGATCGATACTCAAATTTGCAAGAGAACAACAACATTCACACACAAACAAAAGGTGGCACAAAATTTTTCGAAAGGGTCCAAAAATCATTTCAATTAAAATCAAGGAGCCACAAGCTCAAATCATCCACAACAACAGTGCAAAACACAATATATACCACAAAACCCAAATTTATAAACAAAACAATAATCACAAAAGCTGGGTCTCACCCCACCACAACAAAAGCTATTTATCCTCAAATGCAAGCAAAATAATATCCAAAAGTCAAGAAAAATAAGACAGAGAGGGAGGTAAAAGGGATCCTGCCTACTCACTCACTCTATCTGTCAGGGTATCATTGCCCGGTGCATCACTCTAAACTTGGGCATCAGTGCTCGGAGTCACCTCAGAAGGAGTGGGTCCACTAAGAGCTACCATGGATGTCTGGATCACCGACTGCACAATCATCTTCTCAAGATCTGGCAAATATCCATATATTCTCTCCTCCCTTATCTTTATCTGCTCCTCATCGGTCTCTGCCTCTGACGCATCAGCTGCTGTACCATCCCTATGTACATCTCCGGTGGTAGTCGAAGGAATCTCAAAAGTCTTAGGAGCGTCCACATCATCAGCAGTTTCTAGTAATGAAGTGAAATTGGTAAACTTTAAATAGTCTACGCCCTTCCTCAAGTCTTCTACCTCGGCTTTCAAAGTCGTAACCTTAGAGGTCTCCTCATGTATGATTTCATAAGTTCTGACTCTCGTGGTGAGAGTGTCAATGGAAGTCTGGAGGGGGGAGGGGCCAGTGCAGCAATGATGACACTCTCGATTATCCATGTGATGGATCTCTCAAGTCAGGTCACCCTCACATCAGCTGAACGGGTAGATGTCCTATCTTCAGGATCATCGCCTTTGTAATCTTGGCGGGCAGGGACGAGGTAGAGGTACCCGAGGCCTGTGAAGAAGAAGAAGGTGTAGATGTACCTGAAGGCCCGAGGGCCAGAGTAGGAAAATATGCCTCTACAGGTATCGAATCAATGTCCACCTATGGGGATGTATCCATCGGAGCCTCTCTCCTTCTGTCGGCCTCCTCTCGTGTGTACTCGACCTCAATATGCCGGATGTCAGTGGAGGAAAAAGGGGTAACCTCAATATCTGTCGTATCATCCCGGGGCACTCCAGCATGCTGGCACAACTCTGTGATCAAGACTTGGAATGGAAGTGACGTCTGCCTCTGCTTCTCCCTCATGGCCATCTCTTGCTCAATAATAATCCCAATGCCAATGCTCTTCCTAGAAATAACCTACCCAATGGAGGCCGCCTTAGGATAACAGAGAACAAACTCATTTTGGAAAGGCATAATAGAGCAGCTGATGTATCCAAACCAATAACATGCAGCTAAACTCAAGTCCCTCTTCTTGATCGGGACTCCTCCCTCTATCGACCTCGGGGTGATGTCCAAGATGAGGGGCGCCAACCAGCCCTTGAGCTAATCCAATGAGGCTGTAATGGTAGCCAGGTTGGGGTAGTCAAAGTCATACCCCCTGTCAAGTACGGTATTAATATACTCTCTACTGCAACCGATTTCCTTTCCCAAGACCATGACCGACTTAACCGATCTGAACTCGCTGGTATTCTTCTTGCTCTTCGGGACCAAGTCACCATACGCTGTATAGAACACCCGGACCCATGAAGGAATATAGGGGCCTCGCGAGCTGATGAACTACTCAAACTGGTGGAAGTGGAGGGTGTCCCTCACTGTGAAGTACCTGTCCTCAAGGCCCTCTATAGATAATAACTTCTCTTCAAGGGTAGTTCGCAGCCCGTCAGCTTTTAATCTATTTAGGAGTCGGGGAGGAGGAGCTACTGGTGGCACTGGAGCCACATGAGGTGTCAGAGCTGACACTGAATCTGTTGGTGTGGATACTGGAGGGACTCTAACTGAGTCAGGGTGAGATCTAGCAAGGGTCTTAGCCTACCGGGACTGTAAGGGCTGGTCATCCTCAAACTCAGATAAAGCATCCCATTTGTCAGCATCCACTCTTTCAACTGTGAGCCTCTTGCCTCTGCTCTGACCTCCAGTTGGCGGCTCTTGCCTTCCTATTTTGGGAGGGTTTGCTCCCCCTTCATTTATCAAAATACCCCATGTTCTTTTACGGGGTAGCATGTCGAGGATTGTCCTTGCCATATCTGCAAATCATCAAGAAAAGTTAGAAACAATTCAATCAAATGCACAAAAAAGTAGTTGCAGACAGACTCGTCGAACCAGTCGGCGAGTCACTGAATCTCTTTGGCGAGCTAGACCGGGCTCGCCGAAAGGATTGGCTCAAAAATCTCATAAAAATTTGGCCTATCGGTGATGGGAAGGACTTTCGGCAAATTGCCGACGGCATTCGGCGAGAAAGAAATAGCCCGCTGAAATTTAGAGTGAAACTAAGGGTTAGGGGCGCAGACAAAGGGCGATCAAGAAATACTTTTGGCGAGTTGCCGAGTGCATTCGGTGACCTTAGGCTTCTCGGCGAAATTTACCGAACCAAACTTCACATTTAGCAGGAAATTAAAGGCGATATGGGGAACTTCGGTGAACCGCCGAGTGGTTTGGCGAGCTTGACCGAGCTCGCCAAATGACACAACGTGCCTACTTTCAACCCAACTCCTCAAATTCAACCCTGCAACCCCTGAAAACAAAATTGAAACATGCACTTATCAAATTAAACTAAGACCTATTACACCCATGCCCCAGAGATACTCAAACTTCTCCCGGTTTGGCCAAATTTGGCCATTTGACGACTTTTGCTCTTAAGAATGACGTCAACCACTCCATCATTGGGAAAAATACGTCATTTGGCGCAAATACGGGCTACTTGGACTTCACTCGACTAAACCCAACAACATGCAAGCACAACCCCACAATTTTTAACCAATTTTAAGGCACAAAATCTTGGGAATTCAACAATAAAGGCATTATGGGAAAAATTATCAAATTAAACTAGGCACACAAGTATGCAAGCACAAAATCAAACATCAGAGAGTCCCATCACACATCACTAAGATACAATTCAATTGCATAATAGTACAAATTTCTAAAAATGAATTCAGGGTTCGGAAAACCAACCTCAAATGCAAATTAAATAAGTTGAAATGCTAGGCGACAAAGAAATTCACTCCGAACACAAATACCAAAATGCGATAAAAATGCAAAAAATATAGATAATATTGTGCGGGTGTGAGTTTGGGAAGATTAAAAGTGAGGGAAAGTGAAAAAGTTTGAAAGTTTAAACCGTTGGCCTTTAAAGACCGTTTAGTTCTCGCCTATTCGGCGACATTAGTTTTGCTCGCCGACCCACTCGGCGACACGCCGATTGGGCACTTACCTCGTTGAGTTTTACGGGACCTCCAATTAATGTGGGGGTCCAAACAATGGACTAAGTCGTGATCGCCGACCTAGTCGGCGATTCGCCAATCAACTTCTGAGATCGCCGACCTCTTCGACGAGTCACCGACCGGACTTTTAGCTCACCAATATCTGCCTTTCTAACACTTTCTACACTTCAACTTGCACAATCAACACACCATTATTTTTAAAACAAAAATAAAGCGATAAACACTTGGGTTGCCCCCCAAGAACCGCCTTAGTTAATGTCGTGGCATGACGCAAGTTCCTACTTAAGTTACATTATTAGGGTTTGCTTCATTTCCATAAGGCAATCCCTCTTCAGGCTCTGGGTAGAGGTGAGACATCACTTGGACTATTTGGGTCCCTAATAGCTGAATGAGCATGGAATGAGAGGTTGTCATCTTGTTCAGCATCACGACATTCTCTCTTAACTCCTAACACTCTGTCGTACTTTTCGACTTTGTGTAGAATGATTAAAAGGACCTCTTCAATTTGCCCAACCTATTGTTTCTTCATCTTTTGACGCTCGTGAGGAGGGATGTACATGTCCTTCCTCTTGGACACTACCTCTAATTCCATGACTTTCTTGGCCAAGTCATCTAGCTGGGTTAACAATGTGGCTAGTTCTTGGTCTCTTTCTTTTTCCTTGTTGGTCTTGGTCATGTTATCAAGGAGTTGGGCTACTTTAGCATAAGGTAGCTGGATGAGACCACCTGGAGAGATTGGGTCAGCCACTATTCTATTTTTGGGGCCAAGACCCCGGTAGAAGCATTCCGAAAGCATCTCATCCAGAATTCCATGAGTTGGGCACTGATGCAATAGGGTCTTAAACATTTGCCACAACTCATAAATGGACTCACCGTCCAATTGCTTAAAACTTAGGATGTTTCTTAAGAATCATCATTCTTAAAGGAGAGAGGTCTATTTGGTCAGTATTGCTACAAAACATGCTCCTTTATGCTCCTCTAAACAAGCAACATGTAAACCAAAACTAAAAATAAGTTCAACTATAACTAACAAGAACAAAATTTAACTCGATTCAAGAATCTTGAACAACACCACTCCCCGGCAGCGGGGCCATTTTGATTTCACGTATCAGGACACTTCTTCCAATACTAAGTGCCAACGATCGTTAGTCACTAATATAACCCAACTAAGTGAGTTGGGGTCGAATCCCACTGGGAGTGGTACGTGCTTAAGATTCAAGAGACAAGTGCAAATATGTTCAAGTCCATCATAGGTAAATACATTTACAAATAAAAGCATATTTCAAATTAAGGGTGACACAAGTGTCAAATATGAGCGGGGAGGGGGGTTTGATTGCAATTATCAACTACAATGACAACGAATAACACAAGTTAACAAGTAAAGAGACGTGTTCTTGGGATGTGATTGGGTTATAGGCTAAGGTAGGCAAATGGGTGAGTGCAACTGATAGTAAATAGTTGTAAATCAGTGAATAAGCTAGACTTTAGTGGGGATAAACTTTCTCTCGAACAATTTACCCCGAATCAAATCGGTTTCTCTGGAACAACAATAAGCAACAATTAAGAACAAACTTCGCTTTAGTCCATTCACTCTCTTGAGCTGAATGTGTGGAAAAGGGTTTAGGATTCACTCTCTCGAGCTAAACCCATGATAACCCAATACCCACAGACCATCAAATCAGTAATCTTGGTTTTAAAACCTCTCTCTCGAGCAACCCAAAACCATAAAGTTAGAATTGCATTTGCAACTACAACCCTTTAAATTAAACCACAATTACTAATTAAAATCACTTTTAAACAACATTTAAACTATCAATTAACAATACCCAGCAGCTAAATCAACCCATAATAACACCCCAAGAATTGGGGTTTTAGCTAGACATCATAAAAAGATAGAAATAGTTACCAAATTGTGTTTCCATCAACTGGGTAAGATTAATTTTGTCTTTACAAAGTTTAAGGTTGAAGAATCTCAAAGACCCACTTCCAATTTCTAAAAAATGGAAATCTTCAAAGCTAAGGAAAATATTGTCTCAATACTTTCAGTTCAAAACTATAAAATGAAAAATTGATTCGAAAAATGAATAATTCTCCCCTAAACTAAGAATTTAAAAATGTATTTATAGTCACCAAAAATATGCTGCGAAGGACCATTCGACGCAATAAGTCGAGATCACCGAATCACTCGGTAATCCACCCTTTGGTTAGTTCATCGCCTTTTTACTTTGGCCTTCAGCATCCTCAAGTTCTGTAACCTTGAGCTATCTAGCACTACATCGCAGAACCGTTCGGCAACACGCCGACTGCTCCATTCCATTGCCAACTTGATTTTCTCCTTCAAGGTTTGGCACACTAGAACATTAGGAGAGATAATAGCCATTCGACGACTCGCCCAAAGGGTTAGGCGATCACCAGACCTTCTTTTATTCATTCTTTCAGCTACCTTGTTCCTTTTTTCTCATTAGTGTCCATGCTTTGTTCCTCAATCCAAATACCTAGAAATCAAGGATTTACATCAGCTATTGGCACAAAATAAGCATTTGAGGACACTAAATCCATTAAAATAAAGCCCTAAATGAGTCCAAATCATGGACTCATCAACCATAATTACCATAACGGGTCCTGAATGTTGTCTTTGGAATACCACTCTCTCTTACCTTCAACTGGTGCTAGCCTGATCATTAGGAAAGACTTTTGGAGACTCACTCACAACTGGAACTGACAGAATAGGTGGTGTCTCAACACTAAAGTCATTAACTCGGACTAAGTGATAGATGTAACCCTTGAAAATTAACCTTCTAGCCTTAAGGTACAAAATAAAAATGACCCTTAGGCACTGTTGAACTACTGCTCCACTCTATAACTGGTTCATTAGGAATTGGAACTTAACTACTCGAGTTCTACACTCAAATGAGACATAACAAGCATGAAGCCAGCCATACCTAGAATAACATCAAAGTCAACCATATCTAGCTCAACTACTCGAGTTCTACACTCAATTGAGGCATAACAAGCATGAAGCCAACCATACCTGGAATAACATCAAAGTCCGCCATATGATTGACAGAAATGACATAATCACGATAAACTCTCTCATCTAGAATAGACTCACCAATAGGTGTGGAAATACTAAAGGTCTCAAAAAGTCATTCGGGAATGATTCGAACCTCATAGCAACATAAGGAGTCACAAAAAATTGACTTGCACCTGGATAAAGCAATGCATTTATATAAAAAGTGTCACGACCTGAGCCTACACCCTGGATGTGGCCGGCACTCGAGAACCAATTTTGGTCCCCAAGCGAACCCTCATCCTGGCTGGCAACAAGAGGAAGACTAACTCAAGCATACAAAAGCTTAAACCTGAAATAAATAACTGTAGGACTTTATTGGCTTGTAACATAGGCTCAGGCTAGGGAATGGATATTTGGGTTTATGAGTGACTAGTTCCTTGGTTCTCCAAAGTTTCGTTTGCATACAACTCTTTCTGAGCAATTCCCTCTTTTTCTTCATTTCAGTACATCTCACCAGTCATTATCTTTTTTTTTTGTTTTTTTTTAATTTTTTTTTTATGCATTCGGCTAACCAGTTGAACCTTGTTTTTCACTTCTTCTTTCTGCTCGGGTTGTAATCACCCTTAACTTAGGATTTTGGCCTGAGTTATGACATCATAACTTCGGAGACCCAAGGATTTGATATTTAATGGGTAAAAATAAAACCTGATTTTTTGAAGGCTCAAATTGGGTTCAAGTGATAATATTTTTATTTGGTTGTTTTATTTTTTGCTTTTTAATAGCTTAGCAAAAATGGCCTAGTGATTCTTTCCTATCAGTTATTCTCAGATTTAAGCAAGACTGCTCGGGCAAGTTCTAGTTTCTACTCTTAGCGTTAGACTTCGAACAAACCTCACACACACAAATGACACATGACTACATTTTCTAGTTTCTTGGTTAACTAATTTATTTCTAGATTAGCAATGTTTAAAGCGTGTGTACCTAAGATGTCATCTAAAGAGACTAACAATCAAATTTCAGATTAAGGCTATCATGTCAAACATAACTAGTTGTTGCACAGTTCAACACCAAAAACTTCACAATTTTCTCACAAACAAAAACACAACGATCACAGACAAACATAGAGACAATCTCCATTCATTCTAACAGCTAAAATGACAGGTTGCTTACCACCTCCTCCCAAAAAAAAGACTTTTCCCTTAAAGTCAATGAAGAAAAACAAAATAGGGTTGTGAGGAGGGGTCATACCTACGATGCTCTAGGCACCGCTAGTCAGTTCAGTGTCGACATCCTTATCAATGGGTGCATTTTCAGAATCCAACTCTGGATCAGGATGGTTACCATTGACTGGGATAGGTTCTCCTCTACCAGCAGCGCTAGCTAATACCGCATCTCACTATTGTTGCGCAAATGCTTCTATTTCTCTTGCCGTTCTTCTCGAAGCCCTACGGGCTTTCTTTTCTTGTTGTTTTCTTATTTAGATAGTTTAGCATGCAGTTCATCATTAGACTCTCCAACTTTATGTTTTCTCTTGCCGGACTTACTCTTGGGAAGTTCTACCAAGAAATTGTCAAGTGATTGAGCAGTAGGCAGATCATTGAACAATTTCATCAAGTAGTCTGCATGACTGGATAGGGCATCTGTACCTACTTTTCAACCAATTTTGGAACTTGAGCTTGCATCTCGGCCAAATGCTTCTTGAAATCTTCAGTATTGCTTGAACCGACAGCCTGTAACTGTGCTTGGAAATGGGCCTCCAAGCCATCCATCATATTTTTTTATAACATCATGCTCCTTATGTATTTCATCTTTTACGCGCTTCTCTGGAGATAACACATCGCGCTCTATGAGCTGGGGCATCCGGTGGAAAATTTGGTCGACCAAAGTCTTGGTCTGTTGCTGATCTGTAACCAACTTCTCAAAGAAATTGGTAGGAAGAGTGATATAAGTACCTGTAGCCTGGGAGGTTGAAGCTGGTGGCAGTGATGGTGCCCCTGAAGCTGGCTGTGAGGATTCACCTTGCTTAGTGTGGCCTTCAACCTGTGTGTGGACTGCTGGTGTATGTGGTACAACAGCTAACGGTCCCACTGCTCATGATTTTCTCCCATTCAAAGGATTGGAAATATCCTAGATTTTTGAAGCTGCAGTTATCTTGGATGCCTCAACCGGTTTATCCACCAACTTATTTGGGGGAGTGTTTGCCTGCAAACAAAGTTTCCCTATTAGGGAAAGGGCAAATCTGCTTGCTCATTCAGCACTCTGTCTCGCATCTCCGTGGTGATGATCCGACCCGCATTCACAAGGTATCCGACCATGAGGCAGGAGACCAATGATTCTAGTGATGGAGAAAGTGTATTATCATTTGTTGTGGGTCACAATTTTGCTCGAACTATGGAACACCAGACCTTGGCCGGAAAGTTCAAAGGTGTCTTTGTAATTAGCACATGTGGATCAGACATTCATGCTAGCACTTCTTGTTCTGTGGCGATATAACCTGCAATCCACCGCATGATGCGCTCTCACGAAGTAGGATCCTCTATCTCTGACTCACTCGTGACAGCATGGTCTTTACCCCTAAATAGTCCTACCGAAACTGGCGCTGTATACTATGGGCCATTTAATGTCCTATTGATTGTTTCCTTAGAGATGTTCACGATCCTTCCCCGCAAAGTAACTGTGTCAAAATGACCTAATGTGGCTGCAACTGTCTTCTGTGCTCTCTTCGTTGTTTCAGTTTCCGCAACAATGTTCATCAGAGTGGCTGCATAAATAGCATAGAACTCTTGAGGTAGGTGACCGGTGTATTCCCTTGGAGAATTATTCATCCACTCAAACTTGTGAAGCTGGAAGAGTCTGTAAATGTCTGGGAATGCCTAGATGTTTGCCATCACTACTCTCGTCTACGGCATGAGTGGTCTATTTTTGAATGCTCCCGACTTATTCATGATTCCATTGTTGAAGAAGTCTTCTGAACTGTTAACCATCCATATAGATCTGAAACAGTCAATCAACTGCTATCTCATCACTGGGTCAAATTTGTGGAGGTGAACATATTGGACCATTGTATCATCTAGAGTAACCTCATCATCCCCTTTTTCGACACCTGCCTCTGTCTCAGCTCTAGTTGCAGCCTCTGATCCTACTATAGGTGGGGATATGGTTGCATCCTCCTGACAGCTGCTTTCAGACTCTGTACTGCCTCCCAAACCATCTTCAGATTTGCTCCCTGATTCCTCACCGCTACCAGAACTACTACCTTTCTCTTCAGATTGCGAATGAGTGTTTTGGAAAATTGTCCTCGTTGTCTGGGATCTAGTAGCTTGAGGTGAGTGCTCCTCAATAGTAGTATTTATATACACCTCGAAACTACTAGACTCCGAAGCATTACCACTTTCCAATTGAGAAGCAGTTGGTGAGGAAGGTTGATCGGCGTTCTTTCTTCGAGGAGTCATAGTACCTGAACAATGCAAACACCCATTAATACACAAATCAGTAAAATGACACACTATCGGGTACTCAGACTTCCCCTGTGTAATTACAGCGTGACACCTTGCCTTAAGAATGCAGTCACCCAATCTATCATTGGGAAGGGCCACCGAATCAAAATACGAAACAGAAATAAAAGTACAGAAAGTAAAACAATATTTTTTTATGTGCGGAGGCCAAGACGGGTCATGGTGGGTACCACGGTCCGTGAAGACCCTCGTGAACATCAATTGGTGACATGACTATATGGGACAAGTTATTGGAATGGATCACGGACGGGTTCATGGTTCGTGGAGTGAACCATGGTTTGTGAAGACCATCGTGATCCTACCCAGTGTACTCTTCTTTGGCCAAGTGTGGTCCATGAGGGGTTTTCGGATCCGTAGTTGATCCCACGATTCGTGAAGCCCATCGTGAACTTACACTAGACCCATTTTCAATGCTCATCTCTTTCCAACAATAACCGATGCCCAATTTCACCCCATCACAAAGTAACGAGACCTATTATCACATAAGATCAATCATTTGTCACGACCCGAGACTAACCCCTAGACGTGACATGGCGTCCTTGACCCCGAAGGGGTCTCATACAAGCCCTTAGCATACATCATTGCATATGTCATAGAATAAAAGAGAAAAATTAAAACTTTTTCTTCAACAATTGAAGTCATTTCTATAAAGTCAAGAAGATTCTAAACACTATCTCATTCGCCATTTAATATAGTATACATAGTTCAAAAATGAAACTATAAAGAAACTACTAAGGCATCTACTAAGTAAGATGTTTATCTCCGAACTTGAGGACTCATCAACTAGCTTGGAGGATCACTTATTCCAAAACATGAACCAATGGATCCCATCTTCATTAACCAACCCCCTACATTTGTAGAAAACATAGAAATATGGGTTAGCACAAGAATGTACTAAGTATGGAAGCTATGCATAAAACATTGAAAGCATGCATGAAAAGGGGCATTTCATTTGAAATCATGCTTTATGCCATTTTTGAACATCATCTTTGAAATAGTTAGAGAATGCAGCCAATAAGGCAACTCAGATACATTTCATTATAACCTGAGAGATATCATTATAACAGCAAGCATAGTCTCCAATATCAATATGATACACATCCCAATCTTCACAATAGATAACCTCCAATTATACAAGAATACCCGGTTAAATACCAAGACCATCACATCATGAAGTAATCATCACATAAGCAACCTCTAAAACACACTTGTGCAATGTATGGTAACAAACATGTATTTACAATGTAAAATACAAATCCAATATCACATTCACATAAACCTTCATAAATAATGGAAAAATCACCTTAGCAACCCTAAAAGCATACTTGTGCAATGTATAGTTGGCATCCCATAATACCAACTATACTAAGTATCCATTTAGAATCACCTTGGTAACACATATCAACTTTAGACCTCATCATAATTCATAATCATACATAAGGAATAATCATACTCATTACATATACACAAGGAGAGTCATACCATAACAATAATCCAATCGACATATATCATAACTTCATGTCTTACCATAGCGTAATGAACCAATTCACAATCCCTTTCAAAGCTTACTTGTGCAATATAAAAGTGAAGTCCCATACCCCCACTCCTACTAAGTAAACTTATCAAGAAATCACAACTATAGTTCAAATCATATTCATTATCTTATTACATAGGGAGAATAGAAATAACCGACATAGACCATGTGAGCTACATGGAATCCGGTGTCATATAACCCCACACCGAAATAAGGCGTCTTGCCTAAGGTAGAACTAATCATATATAGCTATAATATGGATCCACTAGCTAAGACCTATGCGGGCACATAGTTATGGGATATGGGGATTGCTTCTAGAAAGCCCGCCTATTTCATTAACGAGAGGGTCTTTAACTCACTTTCAATATCCACTCGGTGCTAAGCATTATTCTCCAATTATACATAATTAGTATGGAATTGTATCTGCATGTGTGAGGGTATACTTTACCCTTCGTTCAATACAACACACTAAATAGCTCATAGATTCATTTAAGTGAGAACTACCTTTCACCTTAGAATCATTAACATGTGAGTAAACCTTTCACATGATACATATAGTGTTTTATGAGGATAACCTTTCATTTAACACAACAATGCTACTATAGTCATAGCATGTCATATCGTACATAGTCATATCTTATCATCATGGTCATGTACAACTCATGCATAATAGTATGTAAAGGTGCATATGAGAACTAGCCTTTCAATTGACACCATAAATACATCATATTTATATATATGCATGTAGTGTGTGTGCGCATAATTGTCCTCACAAAGGCACAACAACAACAACATCATCATCATAGACACCTCCCTTCTCAAGGGGGTCACAACATGTACATAACATCCCAACTCATGCACAATTCTCATATATTGCATTTAAGCATGTTAGACCATGTAAATAAACATTTCTAATATTCATCATTCAAGTACATCATTCATGGCATGTATAGAATCATACAATCATTTGGGGATTATGTGGGAGGGTACTTCTACAAGAGAACCTCATACAATTCAACATATAGACCATACCATGTTCATAACATCTCATTCATACTCATAACATATCATTCTTAGTCATATCTTGGGTTGTAGGGAAGAGGGGCCTTGTCTCAACACTACAATTTATACTAGCAAGTAAGAAGCTCCACCATAAGTGGATCAAACCATTCATACTAAGGATACACAATAAGTAAACACCTCCACCATAAGTGAATCAACAATTCTATAGAAGACTACTCACCAATTGAAAACCTTCATTCATAGCCTTCAAGGCTTTCTTCAAGATTTAACCCTATTTTCTTGTGATTCATACATCATATATGATAACCTCATAATACAGTAATGAAATTCATATTAACATAGTAGATTCTCATCCTTCAATCATCATTCAACACAAGCTAAGGTTTAGAATTGATAAAGAAAGGGAAATCATGGGTCTTGTGTGGAATTGTTCAAAAACCATAAGTATTACGTGAATTCATTCACAAACATTCATATATAATCATAACTAGCCATCATAGATCAATGGAATCGATTTTAGAAAGAGACCCACGAATTTGATTGAAAACCTAGAAATTTGGGGAACTTTGAAAACTTAGTTGAAAGGGCTTCTTGGTGATAGCTAACCAAGAATAAAGGACTCCCATACCTTAGCCTTAGAATCCCACAAATTTCGTGATGAAAAGCTTCCAGCTACTAGCCCTAGTTGATCTCCTTCTATGTTCTTCAATGGAGGTTTTTGAGAGAAGATTTTTGGGAGGGAAAAGGAGTTGGGGTTTTATTTTGGTCTTGGAATAATTGATTTTAATTGGGTGAGTTTTGGGGTTAAAATGACTTAAATAGGGGTCCTAGGCTTGGGAAAAATGAGATATCCTTGAGTTAAAACAATTGGGAAAAGACCCAATAAGTTACTTGCTGGAAACTGCCGAAATGGCATCACTGAAGCCTCCACGGACCGTGATCATCACCACGTCCCGTGAAACGGGTCGTGAAGATTTTTCAGACTGACAGTGCTTCACTATTTTGGGAATAACGTTTTACTCCGAGATCAGAATTGGGTAAACTCGGTGGCGTTGGAAAGAGGACTCAGATACCTTTAATTCTATAGGTCATAGCACACCTAATTCGTTTTGAGCTAAGAGATATGACCATTTGAAGTTGACCCTATACTCAAAGTCTAATGGAAAGCCCTTCACGTGAGGCTCCACGAGCCGTGGTGCCTCTCACGGTCATGATACAATATCTAGGAAACTTTCCCCTTAACCACTAAAAAAAACTAAGTTATTGTTTAAGGGACCTTTTAAGGGTCGTGGACTGCTTAAAGTCCCTTGAACCCATGCGTGAACTGCCAAATTTCCCAAAATGGCTAAGGCAAAGTTCACGAGGCCCTTCAAGGACAGTGAATTGTTTCCACTCCCTTGAACCGTCTCTTGAAAATATACTTAGTCAAAATTGGCTAAGGCATTGGTTCAAGGAAGCTTCTAAGGAAAGTGAATCCTTTCGCCTCCCTTAAACTTATACTTAGCCAAATTTTTGGACCGTTTTATATCTCCAATTTATACATAAACTTATAAGGTTCATACATTAGGCTATAGTTCAACCTACTAGATTTAGTCAAGCCCTAGCTCGATCTTACTAGCTTTTTATAGGGTGTTACAATATCCCCTCTTTTGAAACATTCGTCCCCGAATGACACTTAAAACATCTTAATGAATCAAAGACTCATAACCAGCAGCCCAACAATCATATAATCATCAAAGTGATGTACAATCTCAAAGACACACCACACACAATGAGCATCATTTCAAAGAGAAGGAACTTTAACTCCAATACATCATAGTCAATGCAAATACAAGGAAGTAGGAATCTACATCTATCAATCCATATGCATGACATTATCTTCTTTAGTTATGTTCAAGGAGGAATTACCTTCTCCTAGTTATAACATGCTCATATGCCATCATATAGCTCATATGCAAGTTCCCATTTTAAATAACATTCATTTAAAGAGGAATTCCTCGACTCCTTGTTAAAGCTTGATCATGTCTTATTTTCAAGAAGTACAATAGATCACTTATAACCAATGCACTACAACATGAGGGAAACAATTCACTCAAATTCATCTTTATTCAAAATCATAAGTTTTCATGAAAATGCACAAACCGCATTAATTCACATAAACATGGGAGGAACTACCTCCTCCACTTTCTAAGCAAGTTTAACACCACATAAGGAGCAAACCTGCTATTTCATAAGAACACACCTAAGCATGTTTATTAATTCATATCATAAAGTTAAGTATGCAATATTACACACTATGCACAACTTAGGAGAGAATCTCCATCTCCAACATACTTCATACAACATGAGAAAATAGAGACTACCTCTACAAACTCATCATGCATGTAGCTTAGACATATTTCATTTCATTGGAGGAATTTCCTTCTCCAACATAAATCATGCTTATCATATCATCTTAAGCCAACTATGCAATTACTTCTTAAAAGCACATTTAAACCATTCACCTCATGAATCACATAGGCTACATACTCTTACTTGCCTATCAACATGAGGAACATGAGACATGAAAGCTCATTTTGTCTTAAAACATGGATCTTCAAGAAAATGAACATCATTTGGAAATCATGAGATCATATAAATCACACATGACTCCTTAACATAACATAAGCCCAAGTAGGAACTCTTTGTCTCACGCTAGAATAGGAATGAAAGAAAGAGATGAGGATGTTAGGAGTTCAACTAGTCATGCTTTCTATGCACAACATCCCCTCCTTAGGAGGAAGCCCTCACTATAACCCTCAAGAAAACTTCTTTCAAGCAATTCTAAAGACACAACCAAACTCACATTTTATCATCTTTGCAAAAGTCTATGGTCCTCAACATCTAGCAATACCATCCTCACATGACACAACATGTACTAGATCTTTAAAAAGGAAGCATTTGTACTATATTGCCATCTTACTCAAAATATAATACTAACACACATTCAAGATTCCCATATTCTTCTAACCATCCGGGCCCTATCAACAATAAAAACACACCATGTATGCAACCCATCCATACTAAGAGTCACATCAAGGTCTACATGTCAAGTTCCACCAAGTCAACAAGAGTATTTCCAGGGAACAAGGTAAAGGAACATCTTCCATAAACCCTCTTTTCTAATTTCAAGCCACTAACCGGGGTAAAATCCGAAAAATGTTCTATTAACTCATCCGGAGGACTCTAAGCCTCATAACCTCATAAGGCCTCATACTAGATAAGGTAATACTAAACCACAACATAGCATTTACTCTCATATGAAATTGCCTACATACCGGTACCTCCATCCAAAAAGTCTTCCAAGTCAACTCTAGTAGCCTCCCTTTCTAAGGCCTTCACTAGGATATCACTCAAGGTCTTACATGAGTCTACCACTCTGGATCTAAGTTTCTCAAACTCACTCTACCTCATAAGGTAAGAATCCAAGCAAACCTTATTATATAGGCACATTTTCCTTCACATAGGAGACAAACTTACACAAGCTCTCTTAAACATCATTTCCTTTAATTCTAAGGTCGGAGCAAGTCATTACTCAAGCCTGCATACTCATTATCCAAGATGATTCCAAACCAAGGTGAATACCACTTCTACCCTTCTAAGAGGAGTCTACTCACTTCTCACATCTAGGTATTTCCAAAATACCCTATTCGTCAAATATTTCAACATACTTCAAATCTCATCATGGCTTTTTACCAACATCACCCATAACCATAGAGCAACCTATCTTTACCAAAGGATTGCATCTAAATCCACCATACCAAGTCCTACCTAGTCATATTGTCATAATTGACATCATCACGAATCTTTTCTCCCTCAATCTAGGTAGCATTTACCCTTTTGAGTAGTCACATCTTGAAGACCATCGGACAAGGGATAAGAGAGAGATCTTATAGAGTTAGGTTCTATGGCACGATTCAAGAGTAATGAAGAAGTGTAATCTTACGCATCTTATTGCCTCTCATTCATAAGTGTGGCGCGCTTCACAATTATGAACAAGACTCTACTTGATGTGGCCTATGAGACATGAACCTAAATTATTCCAAAAACTTATGCTCTGATACCAAGTTTGTCACGACCCGAGACTAACCCCTAGATGTGACATGGTGTACTTGACCCCAAAGGGGTCTCATATAAGCCCTTAGCATATATCATTGCATATGTCATAGAATAAAAACGGAAAATTAAAACTTTTTCTTCAACAATCGAAGTCATTTCTATAAAGTCAAAAAGATTCTAAACACTATCTCATTGGCCATCTAATATAGTAGAATACTTAGAAAAATAAGGATACAACCCTTACATAGTTCAAAAATGAAACTATAAAGAAACTACTAAGGCATCTACTAAGTAAGATGTTTATCCCCGAACTTGAGGACTCATCAACTAACTTAGAGGATCACCTATTCACAAGCTTGAACCAATAGATCCCATCTTCATTAACAAACCCCCTACATTTGTAGAAAACATAGAAATATGGGTTAGCACAAGAATGTACTGATTATGGAAGCTATGCATAAAAAATTGAAAACATGCATAAAAAGGGGCATTTCATTTGAAATCATGCTTTATGCCATTTTTGAACATCATCTTTGAATATAGTTGGAGAATGCAACCAATAAGGCAACTCAGATACATTTCATTATAACCTGAGAGATATCATTATAACAGCAATCATAGTCTCCAATATCAATATGATACACATCGCAATCTTCAAAATAGATAGCCTCCAATTATACAAGAATACTGATACACACAAATTACACCTCCCTAAAGAAGCATAAGCGATCGTTATCAAGTAAAGAACCCAACTTGTAGGTTTGGGTCGATCCCACAAGGAAAATGGTCTAGACTTAACTTTAACCAAAAATTATATTCATTTAGTCAAACTACTTCCAGAAACAAGTAATTAAAGGGGGTTTTTGTGAAACAACTTGTAAGAATTTAGTAAGTAATTACTAAACAAAAGTCAATTTCGGTTTTTATCAGGATGAGAGAATTAACTAGGGTATACGTATTCCCCACAAGCTCATAACGTAGTAATCCTACTAATAGCAATCCTTTCCTAGTGTACTACATGCAAAATGATAAGTTAGGTATCTCTATATCCTTGGTTCGGCATCTAGAGAATTTCACCCCGCACCTTGGTCCGACCACGTGTGTATTACTAACCCTTACCTTTACCTCATATTAGACATCCATCGATGTTTGGCTTAGTTATTACTTCGCACCAATCGATACTAGCATATTAGATAGTATCACACTATATCTATGTTGCTAATTCTTTTCTTGTTGATTACCTCCTTGGTCTGGCAAGTTGCAAAAATGCGAGTTCTAACGCGTGCACTCGTTAAAAAGACTTCTAAATGAAAGAATTATCAATGCATGCAACAACACTATTCAAGAATTGCTTAGTTACTATTCATACTTTGTTAATCGCTCATGGTTCCCACAACCCTAGTTGTGGAGTTTGGTTACCCATAATCATATGAACACAATTCATTATTTTATATGAAAGAATTATGAACTTACGTAGGAAGAATAATAAACCCAGAAATTCAACATGAATTGCAACACCAAAATCTTCAAAACGAACTTAGGAAATCAAGAATTGCTAAAGTTGCAAGTTAATCTCCCAAGTCAAGAACTAGAATAAATGTAATAAAGTCTAACCCCTAAAAATGAGGTATACATGCCCTATTTATAGAAAACAAGTCCTAAATTAAAAGGGAAACAAAATGAGGAAAGTTTGTTCAGGCATGCGTCTTCATTCCACGAGACTGACTCATGGACCGTCAATGGATCTACGGTCCATGAGTCCCTTCCGTCAGCCAAGACTTAGAAAATATTTCAACTTCCCAAAAACCAGCTTCTCTAAAGCAAACGACGGAACTCCAGTACGGACCGTAGATCGATCTACGGTCCATCAAACCCTCTCCGTAGCTCCACACTTAGAATCTTCAAACATCAGGTACTGGAACCCTGACAGTATCATTCTACGGATAAACAGTACGGTCCGTAGATCAATCTATGAATAGTCAATAGCCACTGTGGTTCCACACTTGGTCAGATTTCCCTGAGTTAATTTCCATGCCTTGCATGCTGATCTACGGTCATCATCTATGGAGCGTCAATGGCCTTACGGTCCATAGATCACCTCCGTAGATGCCTTGTTCTACATTTTTTTTAGCTGTTTCTTTACTTCCACGCCTAAACATATTTCCTGCAAAACATGATAAAAATACATAAAAACCAATACAAAAAGGCCCTAGACACAAACAACTCTCAAATGAAATGAATTAAAAATACCGTAAACTCACGGTAGATCAACACCCTCAACTTAAAATCGTGCGACACACTAAGACTATAAACGACACTTGTATAGAAGCAAGCAATTTCAAGCCCAAGCAATCACATGGCTCTCTATCCCAACTCTCTTTTCTGGTGCAAAGTCTGTTCTTTTAGACTTGACAAGCTAATTCATGCGGGTCAAAGTATGACAAAGATCGACCAACCAACACAAAACATACACTGTTTCACTATCACCAAGGTACCAACTTTACGACAATGTAACAAGTGCCCTTACTTCAAATGAAATCCTTTTTTCACACAATGAATAAGAATTTTAGTACAAGGATTCATTTAACACTCACACTCAGAAGTAACTTTAAGTACATTTAATGCTCAATACCATAGGCTTGCCCTTATTTTCACTTGTTAGACTCTCTAGACTAGATTCTAGGATCATTATAGGACTTTCTTGGCTTGTAACGTAGGCTCAGGGTCAGGTGTGGTACATTTGGGTATTTCTTAGTGACTTTCTGCCATCCTTGACATTACAATACACTTTCAACCTCTTTATGCCCTATTTTTGACATCCTATCTTTTTACCTTCTTTCCCTTGATTTTCTTCAACCAAGGATGTGACTTTAGATGTTGTAGCTCTTTATTTTTCACTTTAATCTTTTAGTTGCGTTTTATTCTTTTCTTTAGATTTCAACAAGTCACATCCTTTCCTCTCTTTTTCTTTTTCTCTTTTTCAACATCAAACTCTTTTCATACCCATTTTTCTTTCGGTTTCCTCTTTCATAGCCACCCTCAACTTATGGGTTTTCCATTGGTTGAGGTACACAATATCCGATGTCGGATCAGGGCCAAGATTGAAGTTATCTTTTACATTAGCCACCCTCAACTTAGGCATTTTGGCCTAAGTCGAGGTGCACATGCCCAAGGAGGGACTGAGGCCAACATAGTCTATTAGGCTCAAAGCATTTGGATCAAAGGAAGCATTTATTTCATTTGGTAGGATTCATCTTTTATGCAATTTGTGTACTTATCAGAACATGGGCCTATGATCACTTCCTAGCCTCTAGAGTAGATTGTCTTAGCAGGACTAATCGGGCAAGTTCTAGATTGGCATAAAAACTATTTGAACAATCAACTATTCTCACATACTCTTGGCACATAGTTTCATTATCAGATTACCCAGTTCAAGTTTTAGCTTAAGTCATGCCATCAAGTTGATTCATTATCATGTCATACTCAGAGTCAACACATTCAACTTATCTTAGCCTCCAAATTCTAGCACACAAAATTTGGATGGGCATCATTTTTCATCAGCCATCATGCTTCATTCATTTTCATGCTTCTACACATACGATCCTAACAAATGCCGGTTCAACAGAAATTAAACAGTCTCTTGGGGAAAAAAAACTCAGGCAAGAAAACCCCAAGAGAGGATTATAAATTGGGTTACTCAGATTTCGCCCTATCGCTAACAATCCATTTACCCCACCCCCAAAAAATGGTGCAATTGCCCCCATTACACAGAAAAATAGTAAACAGTAATGGATTTGGGTGAAGCAAACCTGAGGCGCATAGCGCCGACGAACCATCAACAAGCGGGTGGGTTTGGTTTCCCGGAGCCTGCTAAATCAACACTCGGGTCACCCTCAATAGTGCCATATCAACAAGGACAACACCATCAGTAGTGCTATCTGCGACTCTAACTGCACCATCAATGGTGCTCACATCAATCGCCACAGTAGGAAGAATCTCAGACAAGGGCATAGAACTCGACGCCCCAGCAACCATCTCACGGGCCCTCTGCTACCTCAACTGCTCATCTATTATGGAGGCTTTCCGTGCCTTCTTCTCCTGCCTGCGCTGCCTTTTGCTAGACTTTTCCTCCTTTGTGAGCTTAGTTTTGTGACTAGATCGGTGTATCTTACCGCGGGCACGTGCAGGCTCAGGGTGCACATCCGCATCATCTCCATTGAATAGTGCACCCAGGAGGGTATCATCGCCTAACGCAGAGGGTGCAACTTGTGGCACAACAGCTAGTGTAGATAGAATGGTTTCAACATCGGCCCGGAGACTAGCTAGCTCGGTTCGATAAGAGGATATATTAGTAGTAGGAGATGGCCTCTCTAGAACTCTCAACTCGAAGGCATCGAGCCGCTTATGAATTACTTGGACCTTTTGGTCCATTTTTTTCTCCATCCTTAATTCTACTCGCTCTTCGGACTCAATAATCAACTTTCGCATCCAGGGCTTAATATGATGCAGCAAGGTGGCCATTTGGGCCTCTAACTTCTAGACTCGGGCCAGTGGTATAACATAGGCTCCTAAAGGGTGGGTGGCTCTAGATGAGCTAAGGGCCTGAATATTGGCCTGAGAAGAGGAGGCGGGGGCATCATCAATGTGGGCTGGAGGGATAGGTTCATCACCATGCATCTGCTCCACAACATCTACTAAACCAGTACCCAATGGCACATCGATCTGTGGCCCTCTGCGAGGAGTACCCACATTTGCCTTCCTGGATCAGGCCAATATCTAAGGTCCCCGTAGGGTGGACCAACCTATCACAATGCCAGAGCAGCACTCCAGAGTCCCTGCACAATTGGAAAATCAAACATGGAAAGGGGTAAGTAGTGCAGGTCTTCAACGCCCTCTCGAGAATCTCTGCCAGTAGCATGCGGGCAATGTCGATCTCCAATCCTGCTACTAATGCTGCAACTATGACGTCTCTGTCCCATGTGAGTTGATTGTCAGCTTTTGTAGGTGACACCCTGTTCCACACCAGCAACCAAAAAAGCATGGCCACCAAAGTCAAGGTGGCCTTCTGAATACCCAAATGTGGTGAACTAACCCACTCCACACACTCTTCATCTGCAACTATGTGCCTAGACAACCATAGTAAGACAGCCTCCCGCTGCTCGACATTACGTGTGAAGGATCCATTCCTTACAACATCCCATCTGTAATCAAATTCGGCAGTGTTGAGGGCCCAAGTGTGATCAGGACCAGGGCCATAGAGGAATCGGCTGATGGTGGCATGTGAGATGTCTACTGGAAAACCTCGGACCATAGTAGAAGTGATAGGCTCCTGTGCTGTGGGCTTGGCCCTCTTGTCAATAGAACCTCGGAGAGTGGCAGCATAAGAGACATAGAACTCCCACACAATCTCCTCGCTATAGGTCCTAAGGTCTCGAGCCATCTAGTCACACTTGTGAAGTTTAAAAAGCCGATGGATGTCAGGGACAGTGTGCAATCTCCTCGTGAGGACTCTGCGCTCCTCTATAATGAGTCAAGCCATCTTCTCTTTGTCATTCTTCATCTTGGCATCCCGATAAATTTGCCATTGGCCCTCAACACAACATCTATTTGGCACGCTGTCCACTAGAGTAGGGTTATCATTTCGTGATGCAAGTATTGATTCTGAGCTAGTGGCCTCATCAGACGAGGCTGCTTGTTCATTATCGTCAGAACCTGTGGCTAATTTAGCAATGGACCCTGAAGCCTGGGAAGACTAGGACCATGAAGTATGGGCACACTCGGACCTTGAAGCATGGCTAGACTCAGAGACAGATGCAGACCCATTCTCTTAACTGGAAGTAGCCCCAGTTGGTGACCTGATTAATGTGTACTCCTCATCAGACTGAGAGACAGTGACTACGTCGGGAATCACTTTCTGGGGGTGCCTCTGGTGAATCGGGGTGCGGTGGGAGAGGTCCTTGTGTTGGGAGGAATGTATGCCGGATCCGTCTCCACATCATTATCTTCGTCAATTAACTTGAAGCTAGGGGCGACAGATTTTGACTTGCCCATTTTTTTGTAGGTGACTAGCTTCTTAGGTGCCATCGAACCTGTGGAAGAGTTATTAGTATCAAGACTAACTAACAACATACTCAAAATGATTTTAGAACTAAAAACGAACACCAATAAAGACTAAGAAAAATTTCAGACAGTGGCTACGGTGGTCATCTACGGTCCGTAGACTGATCTAAAGTCCATAGATCTCTTTCGTAGATCAGAGGACCAACAATATTGGTCGCAGAGGGAAACCACAACTGTAAAGAATGGTCCGTAGATTGATCTACAGACCGTAGTCCATATCCGTGGTTTCACAGTTAGTGAATTGTTCAAGTGCTTCCATCCACGAACCTTATCTATGGTCCATAGATTTTTCTATCGTTCGTGGATGGGGACTCGTGGATGGGATCTGTGCCAGGTTTTAGACAAACTTTACTTTCAATCTCACATGTTTGACCATTTTCAATAGGATCCTAGTCTAATCATGCATTTCAACACTTAATCATGCTAGTTTGTCATTCTCAAGATTCTGATTAATCATTTTAACAAGTATGTAAGACAAACTTTGGAACCCTAAGTTGAAACTTACATTTAGACCTATAATCACATACAACAAAGCAACACAATCACTATCTATCGTTCCAAGGGTATTGTAACTTCAAATTTTAGCATACAATTTCATATAACAATTACCCAAGGTCAAGACCCAATCCCTGACTTTCTATATTCTATAAATGAATCAAAATTCAAAGTGAGGAGAAAGTCTATTACCTTACAGCGACGGGAATGGGGTGATTGTGTGATGACAGATGCTTGCAAGTCCAAAAATCACTTCTTTGTTACTAACCCAAACACCAGACTCTTTTTGTGGAATATGGAATAAGTAGTATTCAAAATGGAAAGGAATCGTGGAAATTATGAGGGAATGGAAGTGATGATTTTATGAGGGAGTTATAGAGTGATTTTAGGGGAGTTGAAGTGTTTGAAACAGTTGGAGAGTGAATGGCGGGAAGTGGAAATGATTTCAAATGAAGGGAATTTTAAATAGGGGGTCCGGGTTGGGTCAAACAAAATTAGGGTTTGGATCCACGAGACCCCGTCTACGGTCCGTGGATTGATCTACGGTCTGTAGATGGGGACTGTAGATCAAACTTGCACTTAAAAATTCAGAAACCTTACCTGGGATCTACGGACACTATTGACAATCTGTGGACTAAACCACGGACCGTCAATGGGGTCCGTAGACCGCTGCACAGACCTTTTTTTCTACATATTCTCCTTTTCGCCCCTGCATATGTAGCAACCATTAGCATGTTCTTTCTACATTTTCTGGGAACTTTTTAGACACGGACCCTATGCTATGTCTAGCCAACACTAAAACAAAAGTAAAACAACTATCTAAATGAGTACAAAGAAGCAACTAAACAAAGAAAATTACTAAACGAAAAACAAAAACCTACTGTTGGCTAGATTTTACATCTTGGGTTGCCTCCCAAGCAGCGCTTGATTTAACGTCACGGCACGACGCAGGTCTCTTGATTACTCAGACTTCATCAAGATGATAGGCCTCAACAACTTCTTGCACACTTTCTGCGTTTCCCAGATAGATCTTAATCCTTTGCCCGTTAACCATGAACCTTGTTCCTTCACTGTTCTCAAGCTCAACCGCTCCATGGGGAAGCAATTTTGTGAGCAAAAATGGTCTGGTCCATTTGGATTTGAGTTTGCCCGTAAACAAGCGCAGCCTAGAGTTGAATAGAAGCACAAGATCACCCACAACAAATTCTCGCTTTTCAATTCTTTGATCATGATACCTCTTCATCTTCTCCTTGTACAAGGCTGAACTTTCATAAGATTTTAGGCAAAACTCACCAAGCATATTTAAGTCATTCATTCTTTGATTAGATGTGGCGCCCCAATCCAAATTTAGCTTCTTCGTCGCCCACAAAGCCTTATGCTCTAGCTCTACTGGTAAATGGCAGGACTTCACATATACAAGTTGGTAAGGAGACATACCTATGGGGGTCTTGTATGCAGTGCGATAGGCCCATAGAGCATCGTCAAGCTTTCTTGACCAATCCGTTCTATTGGCATTCACAGTCTTTGCCAAAATCTGTTTGATATCTCTGTTGAACACTTCAACTTGCCCGCTAGTCTGTGGATGGTAAGGAGCTACATTGTCGCGGACACCATACTTCTCAAGTAGTGCCTTGAACAACTTATTACAAAAGTGGGAACCTCTATCACTGATAATCAGCCTCGGTGTACCAAATTTGGAGAGAAGATATTCTTTTTCAAGAATGCGGTGACACTTTTACCTTCATTGTTGGGGAGTGCAACAACTTCCACCCATTTCGATACATAATCAACCGCAACAAAAATATACTTCATCCCATGTGAACTCACAAATGGACCCATAAAATCAATGCCCCATACATCAAACAATTCTATCACTAATATAGGATTCATAAGAAGCTCTTGCCTCTTTGAATCCCTCTTTCTCTTTGGCAACAATCACAAGATTTAGCGAAATCATGAGCATCTTGGTGGATGGTAGGCCAGTAGTACCCGCACTGCAAAATTTTATACGCAGTCTGAATACCACTATGATGGCCACTAACAGGCAATGAATGTCATGCTTCAAGTACACTCAACATCTCAACCTCGGACACACAACGACGAATAATCCCATCAGCACAACTACGATACAAGTAAGGCTCATCCCAAAAGAATTTCTTCACATCATGCATAAACTTTTTCCTTTGGTGAAAAGACAAGTCTAGGGGCACCAAATCGCTTGCCAAATAATTAGCAAAGTCTGCGAACCAAGGAATCATATTATGAGAAGTAGCCAATACCTGTTCATCTGGGAAAGTATCATTAATTTCAGCCCTATCACCAAGCTTAAGCATAGACTCTTCCTCTAATCTGGACAAGTGATCGGCAACTTGATTTTCAATCCCCTTTCTATCTTTTACCACGAAATCAAATTCTTACAACAACAATACCCATCTAATCAGCCTCGATTTTGCATCCTTTTTTGCCATCAAATACCTTAACGCAGAATGGCCAGTATGCACTATGACCTTAATACTAAGCAGGTAGGCTCAAAATTTTTTGAATGCGAAAACCACTACAAGAAGCTCTTGTTCAGTCACAGTATAATTCTTCTGGGCCACATTTATAGCTTTTCTAGCATTGTAAATAGGATGGAGAATTTTCTCTCGCCTCTATCTCAATATTACACCAAGCGCCACTCTACTCGCATTGTACATTACCTCAAACGGTTGTCCCTAATCCGATGTAATAGTGATAGGTGCAGTAACCAGCTTCTTCTTCAACTCTCTAAATGCTCTTAGACAAGCATCATCAAAATAAAATTTATACTCCTTTTCGAGTAGTTTGCACAAAGGATGTGCAATTTTGGAGAAATCTTTGATGAACCTCCTATAAAAACCGGCATGCCCAAGAAAACTCCTAACACCTTTTACAGAGATAGGTGGAGGAAGTTTTTCTATCACCTCAACTTTCGTTTTATCTACCTCAATGCCCTTCTTAGAAATTTGATGACCCAGAACTATCCCTTCTTTCACCATAAAATGGCACTTCTCCCAGTTTAATACCAGATTGCATAAGAATATAAGTCAACATTCTTCATTAGCTTCTCTTAGAGCACATTATTTCATTAGACATTAATACATTGGAGAGTTGCACCATAGCCCTCTCAAGGCCTACTCGTGCCATGCATGGATGGCATCCCATACTACCATCCATACGTCATAATACTTTTGAACTAACTATAACAAGTATATCACGTGATGGGAATAAGCAGTAACCGGCATACACCATGTGATCTTTACATGGAATCCGATGTCATAACCCCACACCATAAATAGGTGGTCTACTTGCCTAAGGTATGATCGGTAACATTTTTGCTTAGGTGGATCCACTAACTAATATCCTATGTGGGCACATAGTTATGGGATAAGAAATATATTCATTGAAACCCGACCTAACGTGGAGAGAGCTTCAATTTAAGCTTATTCACTTAGTGCTTAGCCTCCTTTCCCATAGAGTAGTTCAGTCATATTAACATTATTATACTTAATAGGGCTACCACCATTAGGTCTAACGACTCAAGGTACATTTACACATGAAAGGTCCACCACCATTAGGTCTACTGAGTCAAGGTACATTATGAGGATAGCTCATTGAATCCTCAAGAAAGGGCCACCGACATTAGGTCTACCGATTCAAGGTTCATCATTTTACACCTGAAAGGGCTACCAACATTAGGTTTACCAATTCAATATTTATCATCACATTAGTTTCTACACTCATCATGAAGGGCCACCACCATTAGGTCTACCGGTTCAAGACATAGGCTAGAAAAGTTCATCATTCATTTATGAAAGGGCTACCAACATTAGGTCTACCGATTCAAGGTTTATCATTACATTCATTTATACAAGAAAACGATGCCTAAGCCTACTAATTCAAGATACATCAATCAATATTACTTTCATTTACACAAGAAGAGGATGTCTAAGCCTACCAATTCAAGATGTAACATCACATTAAAGAAACCCTTCACATTCTATCATCATCATTCATAAGTGTTAAATGAGAATAAGCTTTCAATAATAACACAATTGCATTCTAAACGTGATCATAATATTTTTATCGAAACCACATGCATATACTTCACATCATAATCATACATATATCCTTCATACTTTGCCCTTCAAGTCTATGAATCAATCTAAACTCAAACATCTAGAATACTGCATTAGATAAGGGAAATATCATGATTCAATAACTAATTCAATTTAGACATAAACAATTCAACATGATCCCATAATCAATCAACCTAAATCACAAACTTCTAATTTAGAATTTTGGGGAAAACATGGGTTCATAGGGGAAATTCATCATTAATTCAACAATTCATTCATAATTCATCATGTATAAACCTTTGAAAACGTTTTGGAATTGAACCCATGCTTGGATTGAAACCCTAGCTCTTTGGGGGATTTTGAAAGCTTGAATAATCTTTTGAGAGGGCTCCTTGAATGAAACTTAATCAAGGATGAAGACTACCATACCTTCATGGAAGAAACTCCACGAAAATTGGGTGAGAAAAGTGAAATCTTGAGCTTGAAACCTTGCCTCCTTCTTCTCCAATGGTGGTTTCTAGAGAGAGAATTATTTGGAAGAGAGGTAGTTTCTAATTTGAGTGTTTTGGGAATAATGAGTTGAGAAAGGTGCTCTAATACTTTAAAAATCCTTTAATAACACTAAATAATCAATATAAACCATCTCCAACCCATAATTAATTAATTAGGAATTTAACCTACCCTTACCTTTGGTCGAAATTGGACAACTTTGTAGTGATGATCTACGAAACCCCACCCACGGACCGTGGTTGGGTCCACGAGCCATGCTGGCTATCCGTGGTTCGGGTCTGGAACTTGTCATCTACAGCTTTGACCTATGATCAATCCCTACGGGGTGTGGATGGACCTACGGGGCATACGTCCCATCTGTAGGGCATGAAAATTTTGACAACTTTTGGTTTTTGGCAACTTAAGGGGTTATACTTTAGGGTCCTCCTCAAGGACCCTTGGTTGGTCCTTGGGGAGTCGTACCTTGACATTTAATCCCTAAACCCCTCAACATAAGCCTGGTAACTCATTTTACCACTTCAAACGACATATCAAACTCAATCACAAACTTGTTAGGCTCTAGTTTCACTTACTAGATTTCCGGGTCATTACATTATTTCCCCCTTAGGAACATTCATCCTCGAATGACACTTTAAGCACTTTAGGGAAATAAAGACTCAAGAATAGCAGCCCATCATGCATAAAACATCATAATCAATGCACAAAACTAGGAGGAAACATAAACTCCGTCTCAAACATACTTTATGCAACACAAGAATGTAGGAACTACATCTACAAACTCATTATGCATAAAAACTTCAACATTTCTTATTTAATTGGAGAAATTACCTTTTCCAACTCAAATCATGCTCATCATAACATCATTAAGTAGATTATACAATTTCTCTTAAGAGCACGTTCATGTTCAACAATTCACCTCTTGAAGCATATAGGCAACTCATACTAAATGCACTTCAACATGAGGAACATAAATCATAAAGACTCATTTTCTCATTTAAACATGAATTCATTAAAAACATGCATAACATAAGGAGACCATGGAAACACATAATCACGCATGACTCCAAAACATGAAACAAGCTACACGGAACTCTTGGTCTCAAGCTTGAATATGAATAGAAGGAAAGAGATAGGGATATCAGAACTCTCAACAACCTTACTATTCAACATAGCGTCTCCCCCTTGGGAGTAAACACATAGTAAGGCTAACATGAAAATAATATAGGGACCTTAACAAGACATTCACAACCATAAGGATCTATCAACATACTGTTGCCTTCATCCGAAAGAGCTCATTTGTCCTCTCTAGCTCGAAGGGCATAAAAATGACTATTCTTTGTAGAATAAGGGTGCGGGACACTAGAAGAAGCTTGTTTGGCCTCTCTTCCTTTGGCCGTGAGAGTAGGACAATATTTCACTTGATGGTCATTCTTTCCATAAACATAGCACCCATTAGTAACGGCTAGGCACTTCCCAAAATGCTTCTTTCCACAACTGTTGCAAGTAGGTTTAAAAGATTGAGGTCCACCACCTTTATCTTGGTTAACCCTTGGAGTGCTTGAAGAATCTTGGTTTGGAGCTCTCTTTTTGAACCTTGGTTGACCTTGCTCATCATATCTAACTCTCTTTATCTCCCTATTCTTCCTTTTAAGTGTGGACTCCTCAATCGATTGAGCATATACCATGAGCCTAGAAATATTCATGTCATCATGGAGCATTGGCATAGGACACTCTTCCTCAACTAGGTTGGACACACCTGTCATATACCTACTCATCTCAACCCTTGGGTTACACACCAAAGATGGAGCATACTTAGACAAAAGGGTAAATTTCAAAGAATACTTTTGAACATTCATATTACCTTGCCTAAGATTGATAAACTCCTCCATCTTAGCTTCCCTCTTCTCACGGGGAAAGAACCTACCAAGGAATGCTCGCTTGAACACTTCCCAATCTATAGGCCCCGCTCCTACCAGCCTATTACTCTTCCATCGAGTGAACCAAACTTGGGCAACATCCTTCAATTGATAAGCAACTAGTTCTGATTTTTCAATAGAATTCACCCCCATGGCATTAACTACCTTATACACCTCATCCAAAAACTCTTGGGGATCCTCTCTTAACTTGGAACCTAAAAACACCGGAGGGTTCATCCTCACAATGTCCCTCAACCTAAAAGCCATACTGCTCACAATAGGGTTCACATGAGTTTCAACACCCCTATTAGCTTGGGACGTCATAGCTTGGGCTTGAGTAGTTACGACTGAAGCCATCATCAAAAGAGCCGACCTAACATCCTCATTTGTCATAGCCGGAGGATCAATAGGAACTTGGTTGTCTTGAGGACCTTGGGGAAAAACTCCCTCATTCACATTCTCCACTTCCATCCTACTTGCATTCGCCCTTCTTGTATTCATATCCTATAAACACAAGAGGAGGGTTAGGAAAAAGACATTAATAGAGTTAAAACTCTAAGGCACAACTTAAAGAGTAATGAAAGAAGTGAAGTTTCCTAATGTCTTATAGCCTAATCATCAAAAAATGTGTTGCGATTCACACTTATGAACAAGACTCTACTCGACGTGGCTTGTGCGACATCAATCCTAAAAACTATCCCAAAACCTTGTGCTTTGATACCAGGTTTGTCACGACCCGATCCTACATCGCGGACGTGACACGGCGTACAAGACTCCGAAAAGTCTCACACAAGCCTCATAACATGTCATCACATAAGATAATAGAAATAGTGCAGAATTTAAACCCTTTATAATCCATATAATCAAAAACATCATTTACAACAGCGGAAGTCTACTAGTCTCACAAGGCCATCTAAAAAAATCTTTGAATCAAAAGTAGGGTCACGATCCTTTACAATAGAAGTCTAACAATTGTCTAGTACAATGAAGTAAAGGAACATCAATAAAGCACTTGTCCTCAAATCCATAAGGACATATTGCTAACCTTGGAAAGAATCATTCCAAGCCCTTGATCTAGAGAGAATCAACTCAAATTCTGGAACCTACAATTTGTAGAAAAAATAGAAGAATATGGGTAAGCACTTTGAATGTACTAAGTACTATAGCCATGCAAAAATCATGCTTTAAAAGGACATTTTATTTGAAAATCATACTAATGCTAATTTTGAGAAATGTCATGATCATAAGTATAAGAGGCATAATATATAAGCGTAATCATCATACAAGTCATTTCATCACATTAGAACATTCGCCTTACGCAACACTAAGCTATACTTGTGCAATGTCACAATAGCATCCCATACTACTATTCCCACTAAGTACCACTTTGAGGTCACCTTAGATGAACTTACCATTCTTCCTTTTCATCTTTAGACAATACCCACACATAAGGAACATAAAGATTTAATAGGTCATGACAAGGAAAGTAACTCATAATACTATCCAAGTAAAGCATACATCATCACATTAAGCATATAAGTCAACATTCTTCATTAGCTTGTCTTTGAGCACATTGTTTCATTAGACATTAAGATATTGTAGAATCCCACCATAGCCTTCTCAAAGCCTACTCATGCAATGCATGGATGGTATTCCATACTACCACCCACACGTCATAGAACTTTTCAAGTAACCATAGCACATATCTCACTAGATGGGAATACGCATTAACCGACATAGACCGTGTGAGCTTCACATGGAATCCGGTATCATAACCCTACACCATAAAGAGGTGGTATACTTGCCTAAGGTAGGACCGGTAACATTTTAGCTTAGGTGGATCCACTAGCTAATATCCTATGTGAGCACATTGTTATGGGAAAAGAATGATGTTCATTGAAACCCGGCCTACCGACTCAAGATACATTTACACATGATAGGTCCACCACCATTAGGTCTATCGATTCAAGGTACATTATGAGGTTAGCTCATTGAATCCTCAAGGAAGGGCCACTAATATTAGGTCTACCAATTCAAGGTTCATTTCACACATGAAAGGACTACCAACATTAGGTCTACCGATTCAAGGTTTATCATCACATTAGTTTCTAGACTCATCATGAAGGGCCACCACCATTAGGTCTACCGATTCAAGACATAGCCTAGAATACTTCATCATTCATTTATGATAGGGCTATCAACATTGGGTCTACCGAATCGAGGTTTATCATTACATTCATTTATACAAGAAGAGGATACCTAAGCCTACCAATTAAATATAAATCAATCAACATTACTCTCATTTACACAAGAAGAGGATGTTTGAGCCTACCAATTCAAGATGTAACATCCCATTATAGAAACCCTTCACATTCTATTATCATCATTCATAAGTTTTAATTGAGAATAAGCTTTCAATAATAACACAATTTCATTCTAGACAAGATCATAATACTTTCATTGTAACCACATGCACATACTTTCCATCATAATCATACATATATTCTCCATACATTGCCCTTTAAGGCTATGAATCAATCTAAAAGAAAATATCTAGAATACTACATTAGATAAGAGAAATATCATGATTCAATAACCAATTCAATATATATATATAAACAATTCAACATGATCCCATAATCAATCAACCCAAATGACAAAATTCCAATTTAGTATTTTTGGGAAAACATGGGTTCATAGGGGAAATTTATTATAATTCATCATTAATTCAACAATTCATTCATAATTCATCACATATAAACCTTTGAAAATATTTTGGAATTGAACCCATGCTTGGATTTAAACCCTAGGTTTTTGGGGGATTTTGGAAACTTGAAATCATCTTTTGAGATAGCTCCTTGAATGAAACTTAATCAATGAAGAAGACTATCAACCTTTATGGAAGAAACTCCACGAAAATTTGGTGAGAAAAGTGAAATCTTGAGCTTGAAACCTTGCGTCGTTCTCCAATGGTGGTTTCTAAAGAGAGAATTATTTGGAAGAGAGGTAGTTTCTAATTTGTGTGTTTTGGGAATAATGAGTTGAGAAAGGTATTTTAATACTTTAAAAAGCCTTTAATAACTCTAAATAATCAATATAAACCGTCTCCAATCCATAACTAATTAATCAGGAATTTACCAACCTACCCTTACCTTTTGCTGAAATTGTACAACTTTACAGTGATGACCTACGAAACCCCACCCACGGACAGTGGGTGGGTCCACGAGCCGTGCTGGCTATATGTGGTTTGGATCTGGAACTTTACGTCTACAAGTTTGACCTACGACCAAGCCTTACGGGGCATGGATGGATCTATGGGGCGTAGGTCCTATCCGTAAGTCATGAAATTTTTTACAGCTTTTGGTTTTTGCCAACATTGGGGGATAGACTTTAGGGTCCTCCTCAAGGACCCTTGATTGGTCCTTGGGGAGTCGTACCTTGACGTTTAACCCCTAAACCCACCCCTCAACCTAAGATGGGAACTCATTTTACAACTTCAAACCCCATATCAAACTCAATCACACGCTCGTTAGGATCTAGTTTCACTTACTAGATGTCACGACCCGAGAGCACCCCCTAGTCGTAACGTGACGTAATTGACCCTGAAGAGGTCGCATACAAGCCCTTAGCACATTCTTAACATAAGATAACAGAAAAGTACAGGAAAATTCGAAACTTTACAATCGAAGTCTTATCTCATAAAAACAATAAGCGGATGTCTTTCTATACTCTTTGTCTCAAACTATCTATTTAAAACTCAAGAATAAAACTCATTGGGACGCAGCCCATACAAAGTCTAAAACATGAAAATAAAGACATAAAGGAATTGTGGTTGTTGTCCTCGAAGCTATGAGGACTCACCAATTCTTCAACTCTTCTAACACCTTGAAACTCTAGCCTCCAATAGCAACTCAAAGCTCCAACCCTACATTTGGTTAGAATGTAGGCAATATGCGTTAGTACAAAAAGTACTATGCGTTAGTACAAAAAGTACTAAGTATGAAAGATAGCACAACATCATAAAAGCATCTCCAAATAGTTAGTCAACATAAGACATAAGCATAAGAGACAATAATGTAAACATAGACATAAATCTCTAACATAAGCATCATATAAACAAGTCATCCAAAAACATAGTAAATGAGCATAGGAGAACATCATATTCATGATAAGGTCTCTCTACTTAGACCTAAAAGGTTACACACCTCAACCCTAAGTCTTTCATATTACAAGAGAACTACTTCACAAGCCACATCCAAGTATACGTGTGCAATGTAAGGATAGCATCCCATACTACCATCCAAGTTAAGTACCTCTCTTTCGTCATTCTTGGGAATAGTCCACCTTCATATTCAAGACCTAGGTTTTCATGTCATCTTAACATAATCTATATTCATGGTCCACTCTAAAGCTTTTCTATGCCATAAGGGTACCATACTTCTAAGTAACCCTAAGACACACGTGTGCAATGCATGAAAGGCATCCCATACTACCCTTCACACTAAGCATAGCCTTGAAGTCATCCTAGTCATATCCACCCTACTTTGGCCTCCTTATTAACTTCACTCTCTTAACTAAGGAATCTCTCACCTTTAGTCAACTATCACTAGGAAAGGCAACTCTGGTCCAATCCTATCTTAAGGCTTCTCTTAAATGACCTTAAGTCATACTTTGTGCAATGCACTCTTAGCATCCCATAATACTAATCGTGCTAAGTATTACTTTTAGGTCCTATTTCTAGTTCTTCTTGGTTTGGAACCTAGTTCCCCTCTTTATCTTTAGAACCCTATGAGATACTATTTTAAGCATGTCTAAGTCCATCTATACTCTTGAACTCTATGAGTTACTTCATTAAGTAAGTCTTAGTTCATTACGCTTTGAACACTATGAGATGCTTCTAAAACATGTCTTAGTTCATAGGATATGGAGATCTCTACTAGGAACCTCAACTCAACTATGTGAAGGATCCCATCTCATGAGACCTAACTTTGGGAAGACCCACACTCTACTACGTAAGAGTTTCCCATTTTTTCTTGGATAGTCCTCACATCAACTAGGTGTGGCTCTCCTTTCTTCATGGAGTGCGGACCCTATCTTGTGTGACACTCCATCTCATTGTCAATATCGACTTGGAGCCAAGCATACACCCCCAAGGTTTACTTATTAAGCCTTGCTTAACACTCATCTCCCATGAAAGGATGTCTTTGACAACCAATCCATGTTCAAGTGATTCTATCACTTTCATCTAGCAAGCATTCCTAAGTTAGATTAGGTGAGTATAGGTTTTTCACCACAATCCAACCTATTAGACTTCTATTCTCTTTTAGACTTTACTCTCATAGCCTTAGCATCACTAGGTAATCACATTAGCCTCACCCTAAGGCCCTAGCTATCATTATCACAAACCATACTCTCAAGGTTTCTTTCTAAATCTCTTATTTATACCTAGATTCCAAGGTAATTTAATTACATCTTTCAATACTAGGTGATTCAAGTCTCAATTAATCATAAAGGTTCAATGCTAACTTTACAAGTCAAGATCCTTCCTATTCAATCAAGTCTAGTTCAATACATTATTAGATGGTCCTAACTATGGTCCATTAGTATTCAAAACATTGATTTAGGAAGATCAAATTTGAACCTTCAAATTTGCTTTTATTGGCATAAACCCACAAAGATCACATTCATAAATTTAGATTAGGGTTTACCATAGAAATCACATGAAATCATCACATTATCTTTAATCAAAGTTAAATCAATCATAATTGGGTGATATCCACTAAATTGGAATCACACCCAGGCCCTACCCACAATGCAATCACAACCTTAGCCAAAATTGGGTTTTTGAGTTCACAATTGGGGGAAACTATGAGGGCTCCATGGGTGGAAGAACCCATGGATGATTAAGCTTCACATACCTTCAATCAAAGCCCCAAACAAGTCTTGAATCAGATGGAGAAACGACCTAGATGCTTCCCCTTTTCTTCTTCTTCTTCTTCTTCTATTCTAGAGAGAGGATTTCTTGGAGAGTAATTTGGGGGTCTTTAGATGAATGACTTCAAGTGATTAGTTTAGGGTCTATTAACTATTTATATGAGGTAAATTAACTAATTAAGCATCCCTCTTAACCCCTCAACTAATTACTAAACTAACCCCTAAATACTAACTTAAAAACTTAAATCTGAAAACTGGGCAAACCTACGAGACCTCCACCTATGGAGAGTAGGTGGAATGACGGGCCGTTTTGTGCCTTCCCTGATTGGGTCTGGGACTTGGTCATGGGAACTAAGGCTTCCTAGACTAAGTCCTAACATATGGAGCAGACTTACGGGGCATAGCTTGAATTAAGGGGCATCACTTGCCTCCGTAGGTCAAGCTGTTTTTGACAGCTTTTGGCCAATGTTGGGCTCCTCCTCAAGAACCCCTAGGGTGGTCCTTGAGGGGTCGCTCCTAGACATTTAACCCCTATTTATGTCCATATAAGTATAGGTGACATTTATCTTCATTTTAACCCTCATACAACACTCCAAAAGTCCACTACAAGACCCTACAACATACTAGTTCATCTCACTAGATCAACTTACTAGTTTCCGGGAGTTATGATCGTTTCTTGACGTTTGACCTCTAAAATCACCAAACTAACTTCAGAAGCCATTATTCATAATTTGGACAAGTTTCCAACTATAAACTAACATGTGAGGCTCTAGATCAACCTATTAGATTTAGTTAAGCCTTAGCTAGGTCTTACTATACTTTTACGGGGTGTTACCCTAGATTTCTGGGTCGTTACACTAGAAGAAGTACATCTAAACGACCGGGTCCTAAACTTATAGAAAAATGTAAAAAATATGGGTTAGTACAAAATTGCACTAAGTGTGGAAGCCATGCATAAAAATCCTAAAAAAACATGCTAAACAGGACATTTTAGTTGAAACCATGCAATATACCAATTTTCAACATCATCTTTGAAAAAGTTGGAGAACGTAACTCACAAGACAACTCATGAATAATTCATCATAGCATAAAGTATATCAACATAATCACAAGCATAGCCTCCAACATAGACATAATGCAAACATCCATCATCATAAGACATAGTTCACATTCATGGTCAAATACCAAGATCATCTCATCATAATAGAACCATCACATAAGTAACCCTAAGTTATACTTGTGCAATGCATATATAAGATCCCATAATCCCATCTATACTAAGTACTACTGTTAGGGCACCATGTTCATGCTTATCATTCTTTGATCTCATGCATAGTTAATACTCATAGACAAGGAAACAATCATGTTCAATAACTCATATCAAGGAAAGCCACACATAGCAACAATCCGTATAAAGCATGCATTAATTCATAACTCATCTTATATAAGAGAAACACACTGTGCCACTCTCAAAGTCTACTTGTGCCATGTATGTATAAAGTCCCACACCCTCTCTCACACTAAGAAGAAACTTTTGAGGAACCATAGTACTTAACTTGTGTTCATGTTCTTGTTCATGGAGGGAAATAGCCTTAACCGACATAGACCATGTGAGCTACATGGAATCCAGTGTACTCCCCCACACCGAAAAGAGGTGTCTTACTTGCCTAAGGTAAAACTAGAGTTTGTTAGCTTATGTGGATCCACTAGTAAAGACGTATGTGGGCACATAATTATGGGATAGGGAGATTGCTTTTAGAATCCCAGACTTCTGGCATAGAAGGTTTCCATCTCATGAGATAACTGCTTTGCAAACCCGGACTGCCGGCGTAAAAGGATCCCATTGGGAAGATGGACTGCTGGCGTAAAAGCTTCCATCTCATATTCATATCCATTCGGTGCTAGGCATATTTCCTATTAGTTTCATATTAAGTATTAATTTAAGTTTATCTTTATGGAAGAATGTCTTAACACTCAATCCAATACAATAACATGGTATTATGATAACTCATAAATTCATTTTGTGAGAATAGCATTTCAACCTTAGAATCATTATTAAGTGAGTAACCCTTTCACATTATATTCACGGTGTGTTCAGGAGAAATAGCCTTTCAATCATCACAACAAGATTATCATTGTCATATACATTTCATACCTAGTCATGTGTAAGGGTGCATATGAGAAATAGCCTTTCAACAACACCCTAGGTTACATCATAGTCATGTTCATGCAATGAGTGTGTGTGTGATTGTGCTTTCAATGACACAACAACAACATTATCATCATAGACACTTCACTCTCAAAGTCTTTATAAAGCATGTACATAATATCACAATCAAGCATAGTTCTCATATCTTGCATTAAAGGATCATAAATCATATCAAATCAACATATCGAGCATTCATTTTATTAGACATGGATATACTCATAATTCAAGTAGTTCATTCATTGCATTCATAAGCTCATGTACTGATATTGTAGGTCATGTAGGTATGGTCTTTACACAATAATGTCATATACAATTCAACCAAGCTTCTTAAAGCCTCAACATTAATAGATCATTCCTATTAGCTCTTACCCTTAAAGCCCTAGGAATCATTTTTATACTACAAGCCTTACTCTCAAGGAATATCTCACATGATCATCATGTATACCTAATTCTTAGGATAACCTAACCACATGCTTCATTCTCAACCAATTGTAGTCATATAGCATCATGTACACTCCATCTCAATACTACTAAACCATAGTCCATCATATAAGCCATAATATAATCAATTCATGTCTACAAGATTTACTCATAATCAATTCATATCTAGGTCATCTAATATAAGGCAATTCATAAAAAAGTTCATCAATCCTAGAAGGGCACATCTAAACCCTCAATTTGCCTCTTTCATGACATAACACTAGACTATATCAAATTCACCCTAGAACCTTTGATTAATAAATAATACATATATAATAATACTAAAATCATGTAATTACACCATAAACAATTATTATTCACTGAATTGGACCAACATGTAACAATACCAACACTTTAAGATCCAAATTGGGAAAAATTAGGGATTTCATGGTTCCTGTGGGAATTCATCATAAAACAACAATAATTCATCAATTCAATCATAATCCCTCATAAATCAACCATTGAAAATGTTTTATAAAGGAGCCCATAACTTGGAGTGAAACCGTAGCTTTTTGGGGAAATTAAAAGCTTTGAAATAAGTTTGTAGGGACTCTATGGGTGAAAGCTACCCATAGATGAAATGCCACAATAACTTGATAATGAATCTTCAAAGAATTTGAGGAAGAAGCCTTGAATTCTCCAAACCCTATCCCCAATTCTACTCTACTTCTTCTTTGAGTTTTAGAGAGATAAATATTGTGAGGAAGATGAACTTTTGGTTTGATTTGGGTGTTTGTGAAGAATGACTTAATTTAGGGAATTTTGTCTTAAAAAAAATTATATAGTGACCTCAAACTTACCTAAAATGACCTCACTTTAATTGGAATTAGAAAGGAAATGACCTAATTAACCTTCATTGAGTGACCACGCCCAGGTACCACGAGCCGAGATAATGACCACAAGTCGTGGTCCCAATCCTGAACATGGGGCAGTAGCTAGGTACTTGGTTCCTTAAGTTTTCATGCCTAAGGCTTTTCCACGAGGGGCTTCACGAATTGTGGTCAAGACCACTGGCCATGGTCCCTCTCATGCTCCTTGAGGCACTAGTTATGATACTTGGGGCCTTTAGCTCAAATGCACAAGGCATCTTCACGAGAGGCTCCATGAGTCGTGGACCTTGAGGCAGTATCTAGGCCACTTGGTGGCTACTCCTCGATGTCCAAGGAAACTCCACGATGCCTCCCATGAGCCGAGGTCAAGTCCACTACCCGTGGTGATGGCCGTGAAGTTGGGGCATTGTGCTCCAAGGTTGGAGCAGTCTTGGCCTTTGGTTTTGGCTTGGCCCCTTTTCCTTGGCACTTGACCTTTGGCTCTGACTCTTGTAGCCCTCATTTCAACTCTAGATGGTCTACTAATCCATGGGGGGGGGGGGGTCATTTTATGATTCTTAACCCTTACGTTTAGCTCAAGTTTAGCCTATTAGTTTCCGGAGTGTTTAATTATCTCCCCCTTGGAAACATTCATCCTCGAATGACGATCTAGATACCTTACGGAAATTAAGAATCAAGACTTGCATCCCATCATGCATGCAACATCAAAATAATGCATAATTTAAAGGAGGAAACTTCAACTCCATCTCAAGACATAATCAATGAAACACAAGGAAGTGGGAGCTAGATGTACAACCCATTATGCACAAAACTCATTATTTCACATGATCATAGGAGGAACTACCTTCTCTAACTAAAAGCAAGCTCAACACAACATTATGGAGCCAATATTCCATTTCATCAAAAGCATATCAAAGCATGTTCATCAATTCATCTCATAAAGTAAAATATGCAATCATCATACTAAAATGCACAACAACATGAGGAACATATAAATCATGAAAACTGATTTTATGCTAAACATGAATTCTCTCAAGAACTTGCATAACATAAGGGGATCATGGAAATTTCTAAAACACAATTGACTCCCAAAACATAAAACAAGCCCAAAAAAGAACTCTTGGTCTCAAACTAGAATAGGAATAGAAGAAAGAGATGAGGATAGCGGGAGTCTCAATCAATATTTCTATCTAAGCATAGGATCTCCCCCTTGGGAGTATTCCCCCTACTAAGCCCTAAAATACTACTCCTTTCAAACAATCCCAAAGCATCACCAAAAAACATAATAACCTTACTGGGTTCTAAAACAAATAGAGGTCTAAAAACCATGCATCCAAACCCTACCAAAGTTAAAAAGAGTAACTCTATGGAAAAAATAAATGGGACATCTTTTATACATCCTCATAGCCACCACGGAGTCACCAACCGGGGTAGAAACCAAAAAAGGTTCTAATAACTATTTCGGGGGAACATCAAACCTCATTGCCACATAAGGCATCACAAAAGATAAGGTAGTACCGGGATCCAATAAAGCATACACATTACTAAGAAAACTTTTACCTATCAGTACCTTCATCTAGAGAGTCTTGTAAGTTACTTCTAGACCAGAGTGCATAGAACTTACCTTGCCTTGGAGTACTAGTACCCAAACCACTTGGAGGAGCTTGCTTTCTCTAGCCTTAAGCAGCAGGCAATTTCTTATTAAGGGACCACTTCCACCACAACCATAGCATCCCTTCATGTCGGCTAGACACTTACCATCATACATTTTTCCATACCTAGCACAAGTAGGCTTAATCACATAAGATCCACTACCACTCACTCCTTGAGATTTAGGGGTAGGTACCCTCTCTTGGTTAAATATTAGGGGAACCTTAGAAGAGCTTTGTCTATAAAATCTTTCTTGAGAGGAATTATCATCATCAAGCCTATACCTCTTTGTTCCTCTAGACCTCTCTTCAAGTTTCTTCTTTTCAAACCGTTAAGCATGAATCACAAGACATTCAATATTCATATCATTCTCAAGCATAACCATACTACATTCTTTTTCTATAAAGTCAGACACACCCGACACGAACTTACTCATGTTCATCCTAGGGTTGGCCACTATGGATGAAGCATATCTTAACAACTTAGTGAACGTCCGAGCATACTCCTCAACACTCATACTACCTTGGCGAAGGTTAATAAACTCAATTATATTAGCCTCTCTCATCTCTAAAGGGAAAAAACATATCAAGAAACTAATTCTTAAATCTTTCCCATTCCATGGGACCCACTTTTATCGGCCTTGCTTCTGTCCATTTGTTAAACCAAAGTTGAGCAACATCCTTCAATTGATAAGCGGCCAATTCTGCCTTTTTTACCAGAGTCACTCCCATAAAATTCAACACCATAGAAATCTCATCTATGAACTCTTGAGGATCTTCCTCCATCTTTGACCCATAGAATTTTGGAGTTTCCATCCCAACTTGAGTCAACAGTTGAAAACCATACCTAATCTTCTCATTAGACATTAAGTCAATCGGAACTTGAGGAGCTTGAGGAGGAGCTCCTTGATCAACATTGTCTCCTTCAAATCCACTGGTGAAAGCTCCTTCAGTAGTCTTATCATGTAGACCACTGGGTAAGGATTAGAAAAAAGAGCCTATAAGGTTAAACTCTATCGCACGACTTAAGAGTAATGAAGAAGTGGAGATTCCTAAGCAACTTGTAGCCTCTCTCATTCATAAATGTGGTGCGCTTCACACTATGAAAAAGACTCTACTAGACGTGGCTTATGAGACATCATCCTAGAATCATTCTAAACGTTGTGCTCTGATTACCAAGTTTGTCGCAACCCAGGGGTACCCCTATATGTAACACAACGTACTCGACCCCGAAGGGGTCTCATACAAGCCCTTAGCATAACATGACATAATATAAATATACATGATGCAGAATTTAATACTTTTTACAATCAAAGTCTTTTCATAAAATTGAAAGGAAGTCTAGACATTGTCTCAATAACCATCTAATATAATCGAGTATAAACAGAATGTACAAAAAGACACTAAAATGAACAACTTCTGTTCTTGAACTATGAGGACTCACCAAAAGCGTGGAGAGAATCAATCCAAGCTTTGAACACTAGGAGAAGCACACCTCAACGACCGAGCTACACTTATAGAAAAATGTAGAAAATATGGGTTAGTACCAAATTGCACTAAGTATGGAAGCCGTGCATAAAAATCTTTAAAACATTCTAAAAGGGAATTTTTAGTTGAAACAATGCTATATGACAATTTTGAACATCATCTTTGAAATAGTTGGAGAACGTAACTCACAAGACAACTAATGAATAATTCATCATAGCATAAAGGATATCAACATAATCACAAGCATAGCCTCCAACATAGACATGATGCAACCATCTATCATCATAAAGTATAGTTCACATTCATGGTCAAATACAAAAATCATATCATCATAATAGAACCATCACATAAGTAACCCTAAGTTATACTTATGCAATGCATATATAAGATACCATATACACTAAGTACTACTTTTAGGCCACCATGTTCATGCTTTGATCTCATCCATAGTTAATAATAACAGACAAGAAAACAATCATCTTCAATAACTCATATCAAGGAAAGTCACTCATAGCAACAATCTATATAAAGAATGCATTAATTCATAACTCATCGTATTTAAGAGAAACACACCATGGACACTCTCAAAGTCTACCTGTACCATGTATGAATGAAGTCCCATACACCCACTCACACTAAGTAGAACCTCTTGAGGAACCATAGTACATAACTCGTGTTAATGTTCATAGTTCATGTTCTTATTTATGGAGGGAAATAGCCTTAACCTACATATACCATGTGAGCAACATGGAATCCAGTGTACTTCCCCACACCGAAAAAAGGAGTCCTACTTGCCTAAGGTAGAACTAGATTTTGTTAGCCTAGGTGGATCCACTAGCTAAAGACCTATGTGGGCACATATTTATGGGTTAGGGAGACTGCTTCTAGAAACTCAAACTTCTGACGTAGAAGGTTTCCATCTCATGAGATAACTATTTTGGGAAGCCGAACTCATTCATTGTATGCATAAGCTCATGTACACATATTGTAGGTCATGTGGGTAAAGTCTTTCCACAACAATGTCATAACCAATTCAACCTAGATAATAGCTTCCTTTTTAAATCCTCAACATTCATAGCTCATTCATATTAGATCTTTCCCTTAAAGCCCTTGGAATCATTTTCATACTACAAGCCTTACTCTCAAGCAATACCTCACATGATCATTATGTATACCTAATTCTTAGGATAACCTACCCACATGCTTCATTCTCAACAAATTGTAGTCATATAGCATAATATACAATCCATCTCAATACTACTAAACCATGGTCCATCATATAAGCCCTAATCTAATCAATTAATGTCATCAAGTTTTACTTATAAGCAATTCATATCTAGGTCATCTAATCTAAGGCAATTCATAAAGAAGTTCATCAATCCTAGAAGGTCACGTCTAAACCCTCAATTTGCCTCTTTCATGACATAACACTAAACTATATCAATTTCACCCTAGAATCTTAGGTTAATCAAGAATACATATATAATCATACTAAAATCATGTAATTAAACCATAAAGAATTATTATTCACTGAATATGACCAACATGTAATAATACCCACACTTTAAGATCCAAATTGGGGAAAAATAAAGGGATTTTATGAGTTCTGAGGGGAATTCATCATAAACCAACAATAATTCATCAATTAAATCATATTCTATCGTAAATCAACCAATAAAAACGTTTTAGAAAGTAACCTGTGACTTGGATTGAAACTCTATCTTTTTGGGGAAATTGAAAGATTTGAAATCAAGTTTTAAAGGGACTCTATGGGTGAAAGCTACCCATAGATGAAAAGTCACCATACCTTGATAATGAATCTTCAACGAATTTGAGGAAGAAGCCTTGAATTCTCCAAACCCTAGCCCCAATTCAACTCTTCTTCTTCTTTGAGTTTTAGAGAGAGAAATATTATGAGGAAGATGAACTTTTGGTTTGATTTGTGTGTTTGTGAAAAATTAATTAGTTTAGGGAATTTTGTCTTAAAAACGACATATATAGTGACCCCAAACTTACCCAAAACGACCTCACTTTAATTGGACTTAAAAAGGAAATGACCTAATTAACTTTTCATTAAGTGACCACGCCCAGGTACCACGAGGGGTCCCAGGAGCCATAGTCATGACCATGATCCGTGGTCCCACTCTTGAACTTGGTGCCTTAAGCATTGATTCCCAAGGCATTCCCACGAGGGACTCCATGTTCTGTGGTCCGTCTCGAGGTCCTTGAGGCAGTAGCTATGCTACTTGGGGTCTTTAGCTCAAATTCGCAAGGCATCTTCACCAGGGTCACCACGAGTCGTGGTCCCTCTCATGGACCTTGAGGAAGTAACTAGGCCACTTGGTGGCTACTCCTCGATGGCCAAGAAAACTTCACGAGGCCTCCCACTAAAATGCACAGGAACATGAGGAACATATAAATCATGAAAACTAATTGTATACTAAACATGAATTCTCTCAATAACATGCAAAATTTAAGGGGATCATGGAAATTTCTAAAACACACTTGACTCTCAAACCATAAAACGAGCCTAAAAAGGAACTCTTGGTCTCAAGCTAGAATAGGAATATAATAAAGATATGAGGATATCAGGACTCTAAATCAATCTTTCTATCTAAGCATACCATCTCTCCCTTGGGAGTAAGCCCCCTACTAGGACCTCAAATACTACTCCTTGAGAGTTCGTATAGGCTTACTCCTAAGGGAGAGATGTTGTGGTTAGATAACAAGGTAGTTAAGTGTTCTTGATGTTCATGATTTAGGTTGGCTTGAAATTCTCACCTTGAGAGGTGTAGTGAGTTTGGGAAGTTTAGTCCTTGTTTTCTAGGCTCCTATGAGATCTTGAGTGGTGTTGGTAAGGTTGCCTGTGAACTAGAGTTGCTTAATGAGTGGCACCGGTGTATCTAGTTTTCCATAGCTCTGGGATATAGAAATGTGTTGGAGATCCTTCATTCATAAATTCCTTAAGAAGAGTTGGGAGTTAATGAAAATTCCTCTAATTTAGAAATACCGGTAGGGATCTTAGACCGGCAAGTTATGAAATAGAAGAGTAAGAAAGTTGTTACCATGCAAGTGTTAATGAGTGGTCTTTTAGTGAGGGTTTTAGCTGAGGGTGCTACTTGGGAGGCCAAGGGCCAATGAGAAGTCTCTATATCCTCATCCTTTTCCTTGTATTCCTCATTTAGCATTAAGATAATGAGTTCCTCATGATTTGTTCTTCATGTGAAGATATGTGTGTTCTAGATATTTTTATGATTTTCTTATGTTGTGCATGTTCATAAAGACCTGTGTTTGGAAGAAAAATGAGTTTGCATAATTTTTTTACTCATGATGTAGTCCATTTAGTATAAGTTGCATCTAGGCTTCATGAGATGAATTAATCAGCATGCCTTAGTTTGGAGTTGAGAGATTCCTCCTTAAATAAATGATTTTTGAGATTAAATCGCATATGAATTCCATGGGTGTATGTGAGCATGTTTTAGTTCAGAGATGGTAGTTCCTCACTGAACATAAGTAGATGTTGAATTCCATGCACTTTTGGGTTGTTATATGTAGTTCCTACTTCCTTATGTTCCATTGAGTAAGTTTAGCTTGGAGTTAAAGTTTTCCTCCTTTGTTTATGTGCATTTAGATGTGTTGCATGCATGATGGGTTGCTATTCTAGAGTCGTGACCTTAAGAAGTCCCTAGAATGTCATTTGAGGATGAATGTTCCCAAGGGGGAGATATTGTAACACCCCAGAAACTACTAGGCTAAACTAGAGCTTCACGTTAGGGTTAGAGTTGTGAATTTAGCTTCCTATACTTAGAATAGAGGTTTTTGGGTTATAATGTGAAAGTACGACTTCCCAAGGACCAATAAAGGGTCCTTGAGGAGGACCCTACCAAAACAGCCCAAAAAAGCTGCCCAAGGCAGTGCACCCACGATAGGGACCCATACCCCATAGGGGGATCCACGCCCCGTGGGTTAGGGGTCGTAGATCAGGGTCCCAGAAACAGGCTGCAGGACCACCACCCATGGATGACCAGCACACCCCGTTGGTCCACCCATGGCCCGTGGGCGTGGTCTCTTGGGTGAGGCAATGGTCATGTTTCATGCAGTTAAGTGAAGACTTAGTGGAAATTTCCGAAATTAATTAGGGGTTTAGTGGTGCCGTTTTAACCTTACATAGGACACCTATATAAATACTTTAGACCCTTAATTTAGTGATTCCAAATCATTATTCTAAACCCACCAAAAAGGACCCAAATTCTCTCCAAGAAATCCTCTCTCTAGAAAGAAGTAGAAGAAGAAGAAGAAGAAGGAGGGTCAAGCTAGGTAAAATTTCTCCAATCTTCCAATATTTGTGAGGGCTTTATAATCAAGGTATGATAGCTTATTCATCCATGGATTCTTCCATCTATGGAGTCCCATAGTTATTCCACAATTGTGAAGATGAAATTCCCAATTCAAGTTAGGGTTCCTTCAAATATTATGGGTTAAGAAGAATATGAATCCAATTGAGTGGATATTGATTGTTTATGATTGAATTAGTAGTGAATCATTTTAATATGATGAAATTACTTGTTTTCCATGTCTAACCCTAGTCAAATTGATGAAATTGAAGTAAGTGGGTTTATGCCTTAAAAAGGGAAATTGAGATTTTAGAGATCTTCTAGGGTTGATGATATGTGTAGTAATTGCTTGAGAGTAAAAGCATGTAGATATTAATTGAATTATATTAAAGTATATATGATGGATCATGATTAGTAATGCTTGAGATTTAGCCTTTACGATGATATTCAACTAGAGAAAACAGGGCTCAAATCAATTATAAGATATTCAACTTAGTGAAATAAGGCTAAACTCAATAATAAGATACTCGACTCTTGGGACTCAACTCTGGATACTCAACTCAATATAAAGCAACAATAAAAGATGAAGTATATAGAAAGCTTTGAAAACAGTAGATAAGAACTTAATGTATTAGAAAATACAATGTAACTCTATTTGTATGAAAGAATAAAAAATAAATTTTGTTTGTATATAAAAATACAAAATAAACTCTGTGTATATAAGAATACAAAATATCTCGGTGGTATTTTCTCTAATTGACAACCATTACTATGAGCTATGTGATGATACATCATCTTGCCTCACACTGTCAGGGCCGTCCTATAATTTTCCGGGGTATAGAACCTACTCACTAAAAGGATCCACTAGTCTATGCTAAAATCATTAAGCAATCATCTAAAAAGTATGACCCTTTTCTACCCATGTTGGCTACACGGTTTATGGAGACTTTGAATTTTCTAAACTCAAACTTGTCCCCATATGGGTGCTCAATACTACTCCCAAAATGTAAATAGATCATATGTTTAAGAAAACGTAACTTTTCCTGTTGTTTGAGATTATTACTCAAAAATCATTCTCTTAAAAGAGAGGGTACTCAAAACTGCTCAACACTCTTTTGGAAATCTCAGTTTCCTCTTATCTTAAATGTGAAAAAATTTACTCTTTGGGAATACTTAGTTCCCATATATCATTTTAAAGAAAATGAACTGAAATCTTCTCTTTCTCAAAAACATTTCAAAATCATATTATAATATGATCATTGATGACTCATGGAGTCATACTATAGAAATATTAATGGTATATCTAGATACCATACTGCTCATACATTGATGGCATACTCGATTGTCATACTAATCATGTTTTAGAAAACTCTTTTCTCAAAACTCATCTTTAATTTCTCTAAACTTAGCTTAAGAACTCAAGTGTTGGCTTAAAAAAGCTTTTTAAATTTATAACTCAAATCATAGGGTTCATGTGATTATGAACATGAACGACTCAACTCAGGGATCTTAATAGCAATAAAGAACCTCAGTACTCAGAACTCAAGACTCACTAATACTTGTCATCTCTAAACTACTCAACTCATACGGTTTAGGCGGAATTATGGGCATGAAAAGCAAAACTCAAGGGCTTAATGGGTAACATGTAGTAGTCCCATAAGTAGGAATATAATCTTAGAAGGAATAGGAACTCAATTCTCAAAGACTTAGAACTCAAAGATGCTACTCCTCTCGAAGATACTCAATATATGGAGTTCATGAGAGATTTATGAGCATGAAGGAATCGACTCAAGGGTCTAAAGAACATTATGGAACTCATGTATACGACTCTTCTCATTCTCATTCTTACTTTCTCAAAATATAGTTCAAATCAATAGTTGATCTCAAAGGATTTACAATTGAACTAAAGGGCTTTCTTGAACTCTTCTCTTAACTATCTCTTGAATTTGAATTATGGATTTAAGAGTTATGATTCATGATATGAAGGATCTCATTATGATAATATAGACTCATGAACACACTCTCCTCATTCTAATTCTCACTTGCTCGAGTCTTGAAACGAGTTATTAGAAATTTTTGAAGACTCCCCGAAGAGAATCAAATGGACTTTCTCAAAATGTTCAAAAGAACTCTCAAGACTTAACTATGAACTCTACCTTGAATTTGAATTATGAATTCAAGGTTATGATTCATGTTATGAATGATTTCTAGGTGCTTAGAAGTAGTTTAGAGTAGTTAGAATCAAAAGGGAGTGAAGGTACAATTTAAAGGGACTCAAACAAGATAACTGATGGAAAAGGACTGGGGGTAGGTGACCCTAGTGAATTCCTAGCACGGGGCGCCAGACCCTTAACTTCAGAGGCTGCTTATTTCTGCACTGTTGGGGGGCCACCAGGCAAAATTTTAACGAATTTCATCTCATTTTCTTATTTTTATTCACTTCTAATCAATTTATTTTCTCAAGTTTTCCTTAGATTCAATTACCCAACCTAAATACACACTAATCCACTCCAAACAACACTCGAATCATTAACTTTCATCGCAAGAAAATGAACTTCAAGAACACTTATCAGGAACTTAAATCTTTCAATCTTTATGGAAAAATTCGAATATGAAAATCATGTTTGGCATGTGGGTGATCGAAACCAACACTATGTAAACTTACATACCTCTTAGGGAATAAACCCATTTTGGAAATCCGCAACAAAACGCTAGGTGTATATTAGGAATAAACCCATGTCGAAAATTCGCAACAAACCCATTGCTTTGATCCTCTCCTCTTTTCTCTTCTTGAACTCTCAACTAAAACTCTAGGCGTATATTAGGATTAAAAAATTGGACCTAATCAGATTACACTCCTAAAAACTTACATGAATTAAATCTGATTGGGTAAAGGAAAGACCAAAATAGCCCTCACTATTTTCGGGTAACTTTTCTTAATTAAACAGCATGTCTTTAAAAGGGAATATCTCACTCATCCCACCTTGAAACTTATAAAACTCGGTGGCGTTGGAAATATAATTCAAAGACCTTTCATTTTATATCTTATAAGCCACTTAACTCATCATGTGCTAAAAGTTATGGTTGTTTGAAGTTGACCCAAAACATAGAAGAACTTAGGAAGGACTTGAATGAATTCTCTTTAATTCTTTTTGGAACTCAAGGTGCTACATCTAGTTACCTTAATACTCAAGAAATTTTAAATTCCTCGGTAAAATCCTATGCACAACGAAGGATAGTTCGAGTCTTAGTTCAAAAAAATGTATTGGGTGTTAGAAAAAGTAAAGACTTTTATAATAAAAGTGAAAAAATCTGGCGAATTATCTTTCTCTAGGCGGCTGGTGATAGCATACAGATGGTTTTCTCCTCTTCTTGTACCTGAAGTAGCTCCTCTAGGTGCAGCTCTGTCTCTTGGAGCCGCTGAAGAAGATTGAGCTCTATTGCTCCCATAATCACTCCCTTACTTGTTCTTAGGGCACTATATCATGAAGTGACCTGCTTGACCACAATTGAAGCAACTAGTGGAGACATCACGACACGCTTCTGGGTGGTTTCTACCACACTTAGGACATGTAGGAGTCCAATTACCTCCTTGTGCTACACTACCCTAAGATTGTGTAGGTCTAGCTCTGAAGTTTTGAGAATTCTGATTCTTGAACTCACCTTTGTTCCTTGGTGAAGGTGCACTAGCAGATGATGGAGCACGTCCAGTTGGCCTTTGCTGAAAAGATGACTGATTCACATTACCCCTTTGCTGCCCAGACTCATTACCTACTGTATTGGCCTTCTTGTTTCAGAACTCTTCTCTATATCTCAACTTATGCACCTCAACGTGATGCACATGGATCTTAAGTCTTGCTATGTCCATGTCCCCTATCATCATAGCAGCCTTACCCTCTTTGCTTGACAGAAGAGACAACCTAGACACAAACAAGCTCATCTTGCTCCTCATATCAGCAACCATCACCAGAGCATAGCGGGATAGTTAGTTAAGTTGGGCTATATTATTGCACACTCATGGATTCCTAGTTCAAGTTAAGGAACTCCCTTACCTTTACATCCCTCAATTCACGAGGAAAGAAACGCGCAAAGAAAGCCTCTTGGAAAATAACCCAACTCACAATTGGTGCACCCTCAACTCTACTCTTTTTCCATTAGTCATACTAGACTCTAGCAACACCTTTCAGTTGGTATGCAACTAGTTCCACATGCTTAACATCTACTATATGCATCAACTCAAATATTTTCTGCAACTATTCCACAAAGTTCTCTGAATCATCAGTGAAACTTGAACCGGTGATGTCTAGAGGAATCATCATTTAGAACTCACGGATCCTGGATGTATCAGCCACATCTGGTCGATTCCCTCTTTACTGAACTTATTTATTGGCCACCACTTGACTCAACATCCGGATAGCATCCTGAAACTCAACATTAGTGACCTCTCCTTGGGGTTGCACTTCAGGTGCATTGGGTACCCCTTGATACTAGGGATCAATATTCCTCATAGCAGGACGACCTCAAATAAATCTTCGTAGATACATGATCTTAAAAGATACACGCAATCACGAATGAGAAATAGACTTTTATAGAGTTAAACTCTATTGCACGAAAAGAGTATGAAAGAAGGGAATTGTGTCTTAAATGTCGCAGCCTCCTAATTATTAATGTGGCACGTTTCACACCTGTAAATAGGACTTTACAGACGTGGCTCCATAGACACCCTAGGACTTTTGAACACTGTGCTCTGATACCATGTTTATCATGATCGAGCCTACACCCCGGACACGAGTGGCACTCGAGAACCATTGTTGGTCCCCAAACGAACCCTTGTCGTGACTCATTACTCAGCAAAAGACTTTACTCGATTGAAATTGCAATTTAAACCAAACTCAACTCATAAGGTGTAACACCCGTATCCTAGAGAGATCAGATTGCAAAAATTAGAAGTTGCAGGTGCCACGGACGGGCACCACCCACAGACCGTACGTGGGGTCCGTAGATGGCCACCTACAGCCTTTCCTGGAATCAGCCCAGAAAATAGTCAAAGGCATCACCCACAGCCGGACCCATGGACTGTGGTCTTGGTTTGTAGATCGAGGCCCCAAAATTCTAGTCACTAAAGCCGAACGACGGCTGAATAGAACAGACCGTCGGTCCATCCACAGTCTGTCAGTTGGCCTGACAAATTTTATGTCAAGGGTCATTTGGTCTTTTCCTTATGTGTTGGACCCGTAATCTACATTGTTTAACCACTATACTACTTAGTTTTGGTCAGTTTTAGTCTAGTAACTTAATTAGAACTTTCCCTAGTAAACTCATTCACCAAAAATTCATCAAGTTGAACGAAAAGAAGGAGAAAGAGTTGACCAAGCCCTAGTCCAAGACCGCAATATGTTTTCATGAGTTTCAGCCCCAAAATCGATAGTCAGGTCGCATGGGGTTCCTTTTTCTATCATCTCAGATAGAGGTCCACAGTTTACCCTTCATTTATGGAAGTCATTTCAAAAAGGTCTTGGTACTCAGGTTGATCTTAGCACAACATTTCATCCACAAATGGATGGTCAGGCAGAGCATACCATTTAGACCTTAGAGGACATGCCAAGAGCTTGTGTGATCGATTTCAAGGGTAGTTGGGATGATCACCTTCCTCTTATAGAGTTCGCCTACAATAATAGCTACCATTCCAACATTCAGATGGCCCCTTATGAGGCATTGTATGGAAGTAGATGCATATCTCCAGTTGGTTGGTTTGAAGTAGGTGAAATAGCCTTGATAGGGCCATATTTGGAGAAAGTACAGCTCATTAGAGATAGACTTAAGATATCCCAGAGTCGCTAAAAGTCCTATGCAGATGTAAGGAGAAGGGACTTGGAGTTGCAAATTGAAGATTGGGTTTTCCTGAAAGTGTCACTTATGAAGGAGATGATGAGATTTGGTCAAGAAATGGAAGCTCAGTCCTCGATATGTAGGACCTTACAAGATCTTGAAAAGGGTTTGAAAAGTGGTTGAGTTAGAGTTACTAGCAGAACTAGAAGCAGTTCATCCAGTCTTTCAGATTTCGTTGTTGTGGGTGATCCAACATCTGTAGTACCTTTAGAAAGTGTGGTTGTGAAGGATAGTTTCACTTATGAGGATGTGCTAGTTGAGATTCTTGATCATCATGTTCGAAGGTATAGAAACAAAGAAGTTGCTTTAGTGAAGGTTTTATGGAGGAGTCAGTCCGTAGAGGGAGCTACTTGGGAAGCAGAAGCAGCCATGAAGGCCAAGTATCCTAATCTCTTTCATTTCTATTCCATTCTAGCTTGAGGTAATAGTTCCTCTCTAGTTTTTTAGTCATTCATGTGTAGCTTCAGTCCTAGATCAGACCATGGACCGTGGTCCTGGTCCATGGATCGATACCCCTGATTTCAACTACTAGAACCCTATCAATGGTTTACCAGAACGGACCGTTGGTTCATCCACAGTCCGTCGGTCTAGTCCGTCAGTGACCCCCGACAGCTTTTAAGTCACGGGTCATTTAGTCTTTTCCCTATGTATTGGACCCCCAAACTACATTGTTTAACCCCTAAATTATGTGGTTTTGGTCAGTTTAAGCCTAGTAACTTAATTAGAATCTACCCTAAGCGATTAATTTACCAAAATTTAAAAAACTTAGAACCTAGAGAGAAGAAAGAGTCAACAAACCTCTCTCCAAGAATGCAACAGTTTTTCATTAGTTTTAGCCCCAAAATAGAAAGATTTCTCCATGGAATTCATCACCGGGTATGTGGAATTTAACTAGTGGGTTCCTTCAACCCATTAGGTCCCTAGAATTCAGTCAGATTCTTGATTCTCTTCATATTACCTAGACCTAGGGTTTCTATAATTTCAACAAGCTATTATAAATTAGTTACTTTAATGTTCCTAATCAAATTATCATGATTTTAGTATTGTTTTGCGTAGATTCTTTCATAAATTCAGAACCCTAGCTATGTAGTTCTTTTAGTTCATGATTTACACATGCTAGGTCAGTTATCTCAGTTATACAAGTGTCAGTTAAGATTTTTTCATTATCATTATATTAATGTTGCATTTTCAGAAAGTCTGTAAATATTTTGAGCTATCCAGTATTATAGAAATTCAGTCATAATGTGTTAATTACATAATCAATTGGGAGTAGCTTAATACCGAGTGGACTAGGGTCAGTCACCCTTAAGTCCTAGAACTACGTGCCCGGTAGGTTGTAAGTCCCCTCTATGGGCATTAATTTAGTGATCACGCTAGTCATTCCTCTATACCTCTGGAAGGGTATATTTGGTCTTCTCGATGGGGCCTATACATTGGATTCCACATTTAGCTCATATGGTTTTATGTCAGTTATTAGTAGCTCCCTTACAGTCAGATTCTATTTCATTGACTATGTTATAAGTTACAGTCAGATTTCAGTCTCAACATGTTATAAACTTGGTCATTGCATTCAGTCATTTCATGTTCAGTAATTTCAGCATAGTATCATATTTCTCTCATGTCATTGCTCAATTATATGCTTTGTTTAGGTATGTTTTTATTCAGCTTTATTATATCCTACATGCTTAGTACCTTTCAAGTAATGACGCATACTCTGCATTACATCTTCTCGTGATGTAGGTTCAGGTCCTCAACTTCTAGATCACGCATAGATCGGTCCTCGATCTTCAGGTCAGCAGTATAAGTAGTGAGTCCTGTTTAGCTGGGGCATGTACCATCATTTTAGTTTATCTCATGATTTAGCTTCCGCACAATCATTTCTTAAGTCAGTTTATTTAGTATGCATATGATATGCCAACAGGGTTAACTTGGGGTCACTCGTGATCCTAGGTCCCGTGTTTGAGCCCTAAGGTAGCTTCGGGGCGTGACAAACTTTGTATCAGAGCAATAGGTTTAAGAGTCCTAGGATGTCTAAAAAGTCGCACTAAGTAGAGTCCTTTTTCATGGATGTGAAGTGCATCGCATCTAATGAGAGGGAGGCTACGAAGTGTTTTAGGAAAACTTCACTCTATTTGTTACTCTTATCGTGCGTGAGGTATGATCCAATTTCCTCCTTCTAATCTGTCGTTATGCACTTAGTATCATTCATTCTCGTAGAGCTTACACAAGGAATGCTAATGCACGAAATGCTAATGTAGCTCTTCCAGTCCCATATCAAGAAGTTTTGAATGCTTAGTTTCAGAACACTATTCAGCTTTTGTCTTAGAGTGTGACCAAGCATAACAATCAACAGGCCCCAGTTCCTGCCAATGCTAATCATGGGTCAACTGTAGCCATGGTCTATGATTTTGTTAGAATGAATCCTCCTTAGTTTCTAGAATCGCAGATTGGTGATGATCCCCAAAACTTCATACATGAGGTCAAGAAGATCTTTGGAGTGATGCACGTGACTAGAAATGATAGGGTGGAGTTATCATCTTACCAACTTAAGGATGTAGCTCACATCTTGTATACTCAGTGGAAAGCGAACATGGCTGCGGATGTGGCTCATATCACTTGAGAGTGTTTTATGAGATATTTCTGGATAGGTTCTTCCCAAGAGAGTTGAGAGAGGAAAGAGCTCAAGAATTCATGAATTTGAGGCAAGGTAACATGACATTCCAAGAGTAAGGACTCAAGTTCACCCAACTCTCCAGGTATGCTCCTCACATGGTTGCTGATTCCAGGGCTCAAATGAACAAGTTTCTGTATGGGGTATCCGATTTGGTGAATACAGAGTGTAGGAATGCTATGTTGTTGGAAAATATGAACATCTCTAGGCTTATGACTCATGCTTAGAAAGTTGAGGGAGATAAGCTTAGGGAACAAGCTAAGGAGAATAAGAAATCTAGGATAGGCAACTATTAGTATTCTCAACATAAATCGGGTGGTGGAAATCGCTCGCAGTTTCAGCAGAAGTCTTCAGCTCCTGCACCTTCATCAGCTAGTGTTCAATCTTCTAGGTTTCGACAAGATTATAAAGGTAGGGCATCATGCTCTAAATGTTAGGGGAGTGTTTCAGGCACCAGAACCTACCCAACTTGTCCAAAATGTAGTAAGAACCATCCGAGCAAGTGTCTTACGAGAAGGGAAGGATGCTTTGGGTGTGGTTAGTTTGGTCACAGGTTGAGAGATTGTCCTTTTATGAAACAAGGTTAAGGAGGCAATAATGGTAGGGCACAGTCTACAACTTCAAAAGCACAAGCAGGTCGCCCGACTAAGCAAGGTAACTCATCTGGTACAGGTGGCAGATAGCACCAAAAAAGGTTGTATGCTCTTCAGGCTCGCTAGGATCAAGAAGATTCTCTTGATGTAGTCACTCGTCTGTTACGAGTCTTTAACTTAGATGTTTATGCTTTGTTATAACCAGGGACTACTCTTTCCTTTGTAACTCCCTATATAGAAGTAAACTTCGATGTCAGTCCAGAAACTCTCTCAGAACCCATCTCGGTCTCTACTCCAGTCGGTGACCCAGTTATAGCTAGACGGGAATTCAGTAATTGCCCTATCACAGTCTCCCAAAAAGTCACCTCAGAAGATTTTGTAGAGTTAGAAATGGTAGACTTCGATGGCATTCTAGGCATTGATTAGTTACATTCCTATTATGCCTCAGTCGATTGTAGAACAATGATCTTTCATTTCCAGTTTCCAGACGAACCAATCTTAGAATGGAAGGGTAGTAGCTTAGAACCTATGGGTCGATTCATTTCTTACCCTAAAGTCAGAAAGATGATCTCTAAGGGTTGTCTCTATTATCTAGTTTTGGTTAAGGATTCAAGCTCCGAAACCCCTACTCTTGAGTTGGTTCCAGTAGTTAATGAGTTCCCATGAGTGTTTCCAAAAGATCTTCCCAGAGTTCCTCCCATAAAGGAAATCAACTTTGGAATTGATCTCCTTCCAGATACCCATCCTATTTTTATTTCTCCTTAAAAAATAGCTCCAGTCGAGCTTAAGGAATTGAAAGAACAGTTGAAAGACCTTATACATAAGGGTTTCATCAAACCCAATATTTCCCCATGGGGTGCACCAGTGTTGTTTTTGAAGAAGAAAGATGGTTCTCTTAGGATGTGCATTGACTATAGGCAGTTGAACAAAGTCACAATCAAGAATAAGTATCCCATCCCCAAGATTGATGAATTGTTTGACCAACTTCAGCGTGCTAGTCATTTGTGAAAGATAGACCTCAGATTCGATTATCATTAGCTCGGAGTCAGAGATAGTGACATTCCAAAAACAGCCTTCAGAACTCGGTATGGTCATTATGAATTTGTAGTTATGTCATTTGGACTAACCAATGCTCCTGCAGCCTTCATGGATTTGATGAACAGAGTGTTCAAACAATGTTTGGACTTGTTCGTTATCGCCTTTATTGATGATATCCTCATTTACTCTAGGAATGAAGAAGAACATGTGACTCAATTGAGGGTTGTCCTGCAAAACTCTCAAAGATCGCCAATTATTCGCTAAGTTTAGTAAGTGTGAGTTTTGGTTGCAGTCTGTTGCGTTCCTTGGACATATTGTGTTTAACGAAGGGATCCGAGTGGATTCTCAGAAAAATAGAAGCAATGAAACAATGGCCCAAACCTACCTCTCATACAAATATCAGAAGTTTCTTGGGTTTGGCTAGCTATTATAGAAGGTTCATGGAAGGATTTCTATCCATAGCCTCTCTAGACTAAGTTAGCTCAAAAAAAGGTTAAGTTTTAGTTGTAAGATGATTGTGAGAAAATCTTCGTAGAACTGAAAACTATGTTGACTACAACTCCTGTTTTGACTCTACCTGAGGGTTCAGACGTTTATGTGATCTATTATGATTCATCCAGAGGCAGCCTAGGTTGTGTGTTGATGTAGCGAGGTAAGGTTATATCTTATGCCTCTAGATAGCTTAAGGTGCATGAGAAGAATTATCTGACTCATAAACTCGAGCTTGCAACGATGGTGTTTGCACTTAAGATTTGGAGACATTACTTGTGTGATGTTAACGTAGATGTGTTCAAAAACCATAAAAGCCTTCAGTATGTGTTCACCTAGAAATAGTTGAATCTTCACCAGAGAAGATGACTTGTGTTCCTCAAGGATTATGATATGAGTGTGCATAATCATCCTGGTAAGGCTAATGTAGTAGCAGATGCTCTTAGTAGACTATCTACGAGTAGTGTAGCACATGTGGAGGAAGAAAGAAAGGAATTAGCAAAAGATCTTCACAGGCTTGCTCGCTTAGGAATTCGCCTTATGAGCATATCATATGGTGGTGTAACAGTTCAATATGCGTCAGAATATTCATTGGTAGTAGAGGTTAAGGAAAATCAAGACACTGATCATATATTGCTTCAACTAAAGGGTGCAGTCCATCAGTAGAGGGTTGAGGCTTTCTCCCAAGGGGAAGACGGTGTGTTTCTCTATCAGGGTCTATTATGTGTTCCTAAGGTAGGTGAGTTTAGACAGTAGACTCTTGCAGAAGCCCATAACTCCAGGTACTCTATTCATCCAAGCGCCAATAAGATGTACCGTGATCTACGGGAAGTCTTTTGGTGGAATGGTATGAAAAGGGATATAGCGGATTTTATGGTTAAGTCCCCTAATTGCCAACAAGTGAAGGTAGAATAGTAAAACCTAGTAGGTATGACTCAACAGTACCACATTCCTACTTGGACGTGGGAAGTGATCAACATAGACTTCATTACAGGTTTACCTCGTACTCGCAGAAAACATGACTCTGTTTGGGTAATAGTTGATAGAGTTACTAAGTCTGCGCGCTTGTTGGCTGTTAAGACAACAAATTCGGTGGAGGACTACGCCAAACTTTACATTAATGAGATAGTCAGGTTGCATAGGGTTCCTTTGTCTATCATTTCAGATAGAGGTCCTCAGTTTACCTCTTATTTCTGGAATTCATTTCAGAAAGGTCTTGGTACTTAGGTTAATCTTAGCACAACATTTCATCCATAGGCGGATGGTCAGGCAGAGCATACCATTCAGACCTTGGAGGACATGTTGTGAGCTTAGGTGATCAATTTCAAAGGTAGTTGGGATGATCACATTCCTCTTACAGAGTTCGACTACAATAATAGCTACCATTCTAATATTCAGATGGCCCCTTATGAGGCATTGTATCGGCGTAGATATAGATCTCCAGTTAGTTGGTTTGAAGTTCATGAAGCAGCCTTGATAGGGCCAGATTCAGTTCATGATGCTATGGAGAAAGTGAAACTCATTAGAGATAGAATTAAGATAGCCCAAAGTCGCCTGAAGTCCTATGCAGATGTAAGGAGAAGGGCATTGAAGTTCCAAGTTGATGATTGAGTTTTTCTGAAAGTTTCACCAATGAAGGGGGTGATGAGATTTGGCAAGAAAGGAAAGCTCAGTCCTAGATATGTATGTCCTTACAAGATCTTGAAAAAGTGTGGGTAAAGTGGCTTATGAGTTAGAGTTACCAACAGAACTAGCAGCAATGCATGTGGTCTTTCACATTTCTTTGTTGAAGAAATGTGTGGGTGATCCAGCATCTATAGTACCTTTAGAAAGTATGGTTGTCAAGGATAGTCTCACTTATGAGGATGAGCCTATTGAGATTCTTGATCGTCAGGTTCGAAGGTCGAGAAACAAAGAAGTTCCTTCAGTGAAGGTTTTGTGGAGGAGTCAGTCCATAGAGGGAGCTAGTTGGGAAGCAGAAGCATCAATGAAGGCCAAGTATCCTCATCTCTTTCTGTCACGACCCGGGAGCACCCCCAAGTCGTAACAAGGCGTACTCGACCCCGAGGGGTCTTATACAAGCCACATAGTCATTCATTGCATTCAATAATGAAAATAGTGCGGAATAATAAAAAAAAACTTATTTACATCCACACATTTAAACTTCTTAAAACAACTTTAAAAACACACAGCGGAAGTCTAAGTCTCACGTGGCCATCTTAGACACAATCACAAAACATAAGTAGGGACACGGCCCTTTACAATCAAAAGAAGTCTATTAAGTCTATTACATGAACAAAAGGACTTAAAAGTCTTATCCTCGAATCCATGAGGACATGCCAAGTCTTGGAGGAAAGCAATCCAACACTTCAAACTAGCTAAGAGGGATCACTTGCCGGAACCTACACTTGTAGTAAAAACATGAAGAATATGGGTTAGTACACAAAAATGTACTAAGTATGATGACCATGCAAAACATGCTTTAAAGGGGACATTTTTTTTAGAAACCATGCATTATGCCACCTTTTTGAAATATCATGAACAATAGCATAAAAGACATACAAGACAAGTATAACATCAAGTAAGTCATAATATCACCTTTAAACAATATCAACATGAAAACCTTTACCTTGGACCTTCACCTCAAGAAACCCTTATGCTATACCTCGTGCAATGTATGGATGACGTCCCATACCACCATCCATACTAAGGCACCACATTTAGGTCACTTAAAGTAACTTATCATTCCTTTCTTTCACCTTTGCACAATATTCATACATAAGAGGTATATCATTAATTAAGACATGACAAGGGAAAATAACTCGTAATATAACCCAAGTATAACATGCATAACATATTAAGCATTTAAGAGCCAACATTCTTTAATAACCTCATTTAGGGTACATTCATGTCACAGTCATTAGGATTTAGAGAAACTCACTATGACCCTCTCCAAGCCTACTCGTGCAATGTATAGGTAGCATCCCATACTACTACCTACACTTTGTAGAACCTGTCAAGAAACCATAATGAAATCTCACATGATGGGAAGTAAGCGTTTAACCGACATAGACCATGAGAGCTTGTCATGGAATCCGGTGTCATGAGTCCCCACACCGAAAAGAGGTGGTCTACTTGCCTAAGGAAGACCGGTATATATAGCTTAATGGATCCACTAGCTTCCTATGCGGGCACATAGTTTATGGGATAAGGTAGACGATCATTGAAACTCATGCCTAACTGTCGGGGGAGTTTCCATCTAACCAAATCCGCTCGGTGCTTAGCCTACATTCCCATAGAATAGTTCATTACTTTGACATCATCACACATGAAAGGGTGCCATAAGCCTGCCGATTCAAGGTACATTATTTAACACATGAAAGGGTGCCATAAGCCTGCCGATTCAAGGTACATTTAGGAAAGCTCATTAACTCCTCTTGAAAGGGTGCCATAAGCCTGCCGATTCAAGTCTCATCATTAACCTTTATGGAAAGGGTGCCATAGGCCTGCCGAATCCAAGGTTCATTACTTATCATTAATGGAAGGGTGCCATTAGCCTACCGATCCAAGGTATACTTTACATTGAAGAATCCTTCATATTCTATCATCAACATTCATGAGTGTCATCAACACATCTATGGAATTTCCATACATCTCATAACTCAAGCTTTAAAACATCGATTCATCAATTCTCCATAGTTGGACATTTTGTCAAACACCTTGAAGGCATGTAATGAAATCAAAGAGCATGGAAAATAGGGTAGTAATTATGCAACCAAACCAGTGAACAACCTACAACAACACCTTTACATTCATAACATGATCACATTATCTTCATTGAACTCTCATTCATACAATGTCATGATAACACTTCAATTTCTCATACTATGCCTTTAAGGCCATAAGCCTCTCATACCAATACACCAACAATACACCATAAAATAAGCATGAGTAATGACATACTTCAACAATCTAAAGACATTTAAACAAGTTCGATTCATATACATTCATTATCAAGCAACCCACTTTATAAAGGCATAAACTAGGAATAGAGAGAAATCATGGGTTCATGGAGTATTTTCGTCATAAATCATCATTTAAATACTAATACAATCATAATAAGTCATTAATAACCATTTGAAAACGTTTGAAGAAGGAACCCATGAGTTAGAATAAAAGCCCTAGGTTTTGAAGAACTTGAAACCTTTGAAAACTAACTTTGAATGGACTCTAGGGTGAAAGCTAACCCTAGATGAAGGATCACCATACCTTTGCTATGATCTTGCAAGAAATTGATGAAGAAAGACTTGAATCCAAAGCCTAGCTCCCACTTCTTCTTCTTCTTGAGTTGGAGAGAATATTTGAGAAGTGAGGGAAATGTTTTTAGGGATGGGAATGAACTAATGGTATATAGGAAATAATATATGTCATTTGGAAAAAATGGTCCAACACTTAGAAAAAAAAAAAGGGGCGGGTGAACAGTAAAATGAACAGTAAAATCGGCTACTGGAAATTGCCTTTCTCTGCCGGACAGACTTTACGAAAATGGGCATAACTTTTTCGTCCGAACTCCGAATGAGGTGAAACGAAGTGCGTTAGGTAGCTAACTCAAAGGGCTTTCCATGGATATATTATGGCCACCCAAATAATTTGTGTGCTAGGAGATATGACCCTCCAAAGTAGACCCTCGAAAAAGGCTTCACTTGGAAATTTCGGATTTTGATACGGTTGCTCTAAAATTTGGGTTAGACCCATTTCCCACTCAATTTGACCCCCTAAACAAGAATATGAAGTCGGATTTTCGAAAAACGAAATGGATCTTTAAATATACCGCTAAACAAGTTTCCGGTAACTTCCGAAGCACATTTTTAAGAACTTTTCGGTCAAATTCAAATATAATCATTTCATTAAGTTCTCGACTCCAAACTCACATGTGAGGCTCTAGTTTCACTCTATCATTTTCCGAGTCGTTACACTTTTCTTCTGATTCCATTCCAGATTGAGGTAATAGTTTCGCTTCTATTTTTTAGTCATTCATGCATAGATTCAGTCTTAGTATCTTGTTCCTTCAGTTGTTCTTGAACTTTCAGCGTATTTGCATGTTCTTGGAACTTAGTTCAGTTAGAAATCAGTTTCCAGTGTTTAGTGGTAGAGTTTACAGCTCTTTTCCTCCATCTCCAACTAGTTTAGTCTTCATTCGAGAATGAATCACTACAACATTTTAGGCCTAGGGCCACACTAATTCTGGACAACACTTTTAAAGTGTTGCTTAAAACACTTTTGGAGACGTTTTTAAAGCGTAGCCCAAAATTTTTAACTTTTAGTTGCAATAATATTGGCAATACTTGTAAAGTGTACTCTTTACTGGCATAACATACATTTTATAAGTGTTGTTAAAGTATGATATAATTGGCAACAACTATTTACATATATTTTAAAGTTTCCTATTTTTATAATTGTAAAAACAACACATTATATATGTTGCCTTAAAGTTTTCACTAAAATATTTTATTCCCTTCAACATTTTTAATTCTCCCTCCCATTCTTATTGAGCTAAAAAGATATTTCATAAAACATTAAAATTTACTTTTTCCCCCAAAAAGAAAATCTCTTCACACGTTAGCTGAACTGAAGAACTTTTCTCACTTTCTCACAAAACTTCACATGAAGAACACGATTTTCCCCCAAATCGCTAAAGGTTTATCAGGTAAGTCTTTCTTTTCCCCCAAATCCCTGAAGAACACGATTTTCTCACAGAACTAAAGAATAGATTTTCGTCAACTTTCTCACAAAACGGAAGAACAAATTTCACCATTTCTCATTGAAGAGTTGAAGAACTACTCACTGAAGAACACGATTTCATGATTTCTTGTTGAAGACACTTCACAAATGAACACGCCTCACTAAAATGCTTTATCACATGGAAAGGATTTTGTTGGAATAAGGTTTATCAGGTAAGAAATTTTATCTTTGTAAGTCAAAATTTTAGATTTAGGGTTTTGATACTCTTGTGTCTAGGTGTTTGTGGGATGTTGATAAATATGTTTCTGCATTTGTTGAAAGAATATGGTTTGATTCTTTTCAACTTTTTCCTCCTGAAATTAGTAAAACCCAATTTTTCTAAAACATAGCTTCCTTTGGCCAACCTGGGCAACTGCTTGTAGGTGTAAAATTGTTGTAGAATGTCGGAGTTATGACTCCATTTAGATAGGAAGTCAGTTATACAGTTTGCCCCTCTATATATGTGATTGCACTTGAGATTTTCAGCTGATTTGTGAGACTTCGAAGGTACTCTCATTCTGTTGTTGTTCATTCATTTGAAACTATATTTTTTAAGTCACTAGCTATGTCGATCCGTTTGCATATATGTTTTTTTGGTTTAATACAATAGTTGCAGTGTTAGTGCTAGGAATTTAGTTAGTTGTATACACATTTTGACTTATTTAGCTAGGTATTGAATTATTGTCTTAACAGATGTACTGTCATTAACTTGAAGCAAGCCACGTATGCTATTTCATATGCAAAACAACAGTAATCGAGTCTTTATGCCCTCTGTTTCAGATCCATCTTTCCCACTCTTCCTCCATGCAGAGAATCATCAATTGCTTTAAACTCTTGCAACCATGGTTGCTCTATCAATGCTTCAAAGCTTAATCAACATTTCTCCTCATCAAGGTGTGATTTTTATCCGTGATTTTGTAAAAAAATAATCTTAAATTTGTTGTTTTTAATTGTGAACTTTGATCATTTTTTTTCATATTTAATCTCACTCACACACGATCAGGTTTTTGATGGGCTTATAAATAGGTAATAGGTTAGTATATTGGTGGTTAGTGTGTGGAAAAAAGATTAGGTTTTGCAATTTTCTTCAAATCATGAATTTTGATTTCAATTTTTGAGTATTTTACGTTTTAATAGTGATTCTTTTCTAGTATTTTGGTTTTGAATTCTGAAATTAGGAATAGATTTTATTTGGTATTAGATTCTTCAAAAATTGGGATAAAATTTAAATGAATAACACAGAAAAGTAAGAACGACAAGCACAAGAAAAGATACAATTTTGAGTTCACACATGTAGCCTATTTATATTCTTCAACATCTGGTACATGGAAATATACTCATTTTTGCTTTAAAGTTGGAGAAACACTTAAAGGAAATATTATCGATTAATCCAAACTAAATTGGCACTTGCCCTGTCTCCATAAAAATATTTGTTTTGCACTATGGTTAACGATGTATACTATTTTTCTTCATAAAATACTTGATGTCATTATATGCTTGTTATTTCTCTTTCATTAGTTAAGAAAATATATGGGACTAGACAGGCAAATTGTAGTACATTGAGTGGCAGTGTGCTGGAAATATAATCTATTATATTGATAGCGGATAACTTAATGCAAAAGTAAAAACTGGAGTATGTCATATACTGTTTTCCACATTTTCACCAGTGAGAGTAGCAACTATGTTTTCCTCATTAATGTAGGTCAAGGTTACTCTATCATTGTTTTTGATTCAAAATATACAACGAGAGTAGATGCTAACATGCTTTCTATTATCGCAGCTACGTACATGGTGTGGTTGATTATGAAGGCTTTTTGTTTATTCTGGATGAATGCATATTTGTTCAACTTTCTTCATTTATTTGGTTATGTTATTTATATGTTCTCTGCAATTTTTATTTTTGTTAGGAAAATCTCTCATGTACGTGACAAGTACGTGCTAACCTATGGCTTGAAGCAATGCTTGATTCCCTTTGTCATGACACTAGAATCTTTCCTTATGTTGAGAAGATTCAGTAGTCAGTATTAACCCAAGCAGTCATTTGATCTGTATAAAAAAAGTTGGCAAAAAGTTTATTTGTTGGGTTGTAAATACTTGTCATGAATTAATGCAGTAATTGGAGTTCTGTAGGGTAAGTTTATTTTATTAGGTTAAATTTAGCTTAATGGACCTTAGTGAGCATGTATATAAGCCTCTCTATTTTTTTATCATTACTGGGCTGTAATTTTGGAAGTTGGTGAACAAAAATTTCTAAACAAATTTTTATTTTGTGGTATTATTCAATATTGATTTGAGTTGTGGTTTATTCAACTTTCTGCATAGACTTGAATAAATTGTTGTAGTGCCCATGGAGTGTGGCTGCTCCGATTTAGCCAATGTATAAGTAGCTGAGAATCAACTTGCAGCTGAATTTCCTATACCCATGTTGTATGCACTAGTTCACTCCATGAATTGCAGCTCGAATCTCCACTTGGTTATTAGTTCCTGAGCCGAGAGGAATAGAGAATGCATAAATAATGTTACCCTGCCAGTCCCTTAAAATACCTCCACCTCCAATCTTGCCCAGATTAGTCATTGCGCTTCCATATGTATTTTGCTTATACACATTTTGTGAACTTCATTTTTTGGTTCCAAACTCTACCATTTCTTCATCAAACTCTTCAAGGGGGTGTGTTTATGAGTGATCCCAAAGAAAGTTGAATAAAACTTCCAAATGTTATTGGAAAAATGACCATTAACAAAACTATGTGGAATGTTATTCTCCCCTTGTCTAATACAACAAGAACACAAAGCTGGACTTTTACCAAAAATGATGATTTTTTCATTGGTAGGCAACTTCCATTTCAAAGCTTTGCAATTAAGAAAATAAATTTTGAAAGGGATGTGCTTATGCCAATTATGACTGTTGGTCATATCCTTGATACCATTTAGCCTGATGATCTATCAAGCTGAAGAATAAGAGAACCTGCCAGTTTCATTATTTTACCAGTTTGCTTCGTCTAAAACTCCTTCCTGGTTATTAATCCTATTATTTAAAATAATTGGAACAATCAATGGTGGTGCTGCCTCACCATAGTTTCATTTCACTATCCAAAATTAAGGAAATTGATATAAGTTTTGAGCATTCATTTCACTAAAGTGTATAACCGATGAGTTTCCTATGTAAACCGTGCAAAAAAAATTGGTGATGAGTATTTAAATTCACTCACAACTTTAAGTTTTAATATTTGAATTACATTTATTTACTTTCTTTCTTAATTGTGTCTATCCTATTAATTTTACTTATTTTTCCTTTGAAGTATAATCAAAATTCATAAACATTTGTGGAGGATTCAAGGTTTGATTTGGCATAGCACAAGTGCCATGATTATGATAACTTACTCGTGACTTTTAAAACTTATTTGTGAAGTAGATAATGATTTAATGATTGCTACTGAAAGATTAAATATTAATTTCTTCTTTTAGGAATTCAAATATCCCATCCAACGATTGGATGAATTTAGAAAGGTATGGAAAAGAGTATATTGATGGTGTTGAATCATTTCTAGATTTTGCTTACTCTTATGGAGATCCTCAAGGAGAGGAAATTCAATGTCCATATGTAAAATGTTGTAATATTCATTGGACTCGAAGGAATGTAGTGTATGATCACCTAATATGCTATAGATTTGTTAAAGGTTATACTAGATGGATCAATCACGGGGAATAGGATATCAATTTGAATGTTGACAATGATATGGATTACTCGCGTGATGAGTTGATGGGTTGTTGAATGATCAATTTAGAGATGTTGCATATGCTGAAGGAGTTTATGATGGTCCAAATGAAGATGCCAAGAAATTCTATAACTTAGTTGAAGAGACAAGCCAAGAATTATATTCTGGTTGTACAGGATTCTCTAAATTATCATTCACACTTCGTTTATATTTGTTGAAGTGTCTACATGGATGGAGCAATGAATCATTCACTTCATTTTTAGAGTTGTTAAAAGAGGCGATGCCCGAGTTGAACATTACTCCGTCTTATAATAAAACCAACTCTATGGTTAAGAATCTCGATCTTGATTATGACAATATTGATGCATGTCCCAATGATTGCATGTTGTTCAAGAATGATCATAAGGATGATGAATTTTGTCATACTTGTGGAGCTTCAGGATATATTAAATCTCCTGAAGTTGATAGTGAGCTTGAACCTTCAAAAAAATAACATCAAGTTTCAGCAAAGACTTTGAGACACTTTCCATTAATTCCTAGACTCAAAAGGCTATTTATGTGCTCAAAGACAGCAGATTCTTTGAGGTGGCATGACGAGGAATGTTCTAAAGATGGAAAGTTAAGGCATCCCACTGATGGTCTAGCATGGAAAGATTTTGATAGGTTGCATCCAGATTTAGCACTCAATTGTCACAATGTGAGACTTGGCTTGTCAAGTGATGCGTTCAATCCATTTCGAACCATGAGTATATCACATAGCACATGGCCAGTTATGTTGATGGTGTATAATCTACCGCCTTGGATGTGCATGAAATCTGAATATTCTATACTTTCTTTACTTATACCTGGGAAGCGATCACCTAGAAATGACATTGATATTTACATACAACCATTGACAGATGAGTTAAAATTATTGTGGGATTCTGGGGTTGAAACATATGATGCTTCAAGAAATTAAACTTGTCAAATGTGGGCAGCTTTTATGTGGACAATCAATGACTTTCCTTCATATGCTATGTTATCTGCTTGGAGTACAAAAGGGAAGTTTTCTTGCCCTTATTGTAACTATGGCACTAATTTTCGCTATCTTAAACATAGTCAGAAAATGTGTTATATGGATCATCATGTTTTTCTACCCATGGATCATCCATGGAGATCTAACAAAACATCTTTCAATGGAAAAACTGAATTAAGGCCTCCTCCACCTTCTTTAAAGGGAACTGATGTGCTTAATAGCTTACAGGATTTTGAAAATGTGTTTGGAAAGAAGAGAAAGAGATCAAATGATGGCCCATGGAAAAAAGGTCAATCTTTTTTTAATTACCTTATTGACAACACAACTTGTTACGCCACAACTTTGATGAAATGCACATAGAGAAGAACATAGTTGATAGCATACTTGGAACTCTTTTTGGATATTTCTGGCAAAAAAAGGATCATGCAAAAGCCCGGTATGATTTGAAAGATATGGGAATCAGAAAGAACCTTCATCCAAAAGATACAGAAGATAGTAAGAGAACAAAGTTTGCAAAAGCGTGCTTCTCAATGACAAATGGAGAGAAATCATTTTTTGTGGAGTTTTAAAGAAAGCCAAGCTACCTAATGGTAGTGCCTCAATATATCTAGGTGTGTGAACTTGGGTGAAATAAAATTGTCTAATTATAAAACCCATGATGCTTATTTCATGTTACATTACTTGCTTCCAATACCAATTAAAAGCATTCTTCCTGATCATGTTGTTGTTCCTTTGATTCTTCTTAGTTCCTTCTTCCGTCATTTGTGTCAAAAAGAAATCACATTGGAGGAACTGGATTGCTTAAAAGTAGAGATCATAGAAACAATAAATCAGTTGGAGCGAATTTTTCCTTCTTCATTTTTTGATATAATGATGCATTTGCCTATTCATTTGGCTAATGAAGTGAGATTAGGAGGTCCAGTTCAAAATTGATGGATGTATTCCACCGAAAGAGAAATGGGTACATTTAAATCATACATCTGCAATAGACGTTATCTAGAAGGTTGCATAGCAGAGACACGAGTGGAATAGATTGTATGAATTTATTCTACAAATATCGGCATGGGGTGTGCATACCAGATTTAACATAAGAGCCCGAAATAATGATGAATGTGACCCAAGTGATGCAGAAACTATGAGTTTATTTCCTAACAAAGGAGTTCCTTTAGGAGCAAAGAAAACTGATCCATTCATTTTAGATAACAATTCACTGATTCAGGCACATGCATACTTATTGGGAAATTGTGACGATGTTCAAGAATATGTTAGGTACCTTAATTTGAATATAGTATTCTCTTTGTATAATTAGATTTAACTTATTTTATTTATTGTTTTAACAAAAAAAGTACATGTTGTGTAGAGAGCATGAGCAAGAGGTTAATATCCAGCCATGAAGATCTAAATGGAGCAAGGCCAAGAATCATTGTCAAAACTTCTCTCAATGATTTGAAACTCGTGCTTTGCAAGAGGATGTGCCTGATTTGATAAAACAATTGTCTAGAGGACCAAATTCTATTGCAAAAAGATATTTTGGGTATCTCATCAATGGATATAGATTACATGTTAGGCAGCGTGAGGCAATGCGTAAATTAAAAAATAGTCGTGTTACACTAGTTGTCTCAACTACAAGCTTTGCAAGCTCAAAGGATAAAAATCCAATTACTGCAGATTTGACTTATTATGGCAGAATGGTTGATATTGTTGAGGTAGACTATTACGGTCATTTTAAGGTTGTTCTATTTAAGTGTGATTGGTATGAGCTTGAAAATGATAGTTATTGCCTTACTTATATCTATTTTAACAAGAGATGCTCTCAGGAAGATCCTTTTGTGCTTGGATCTCAAGTACGCCAATGCTTCTATGTGCAAGATCCATATGATCAAGATAGACATTATGTTATGAAGACTTTTCCAAGAGACTTGTTTAACATGGGTGATCAAGTTGATTCTAATCTCCCACAAAGTTATGAAAACGAGCCATCTGAACATTTGATGGGACCATCTATACCAAAAGATAAAGGTGAAGTACTCTTAACAAGGACAAATGTACCAGAAACAATTATTGATGTGCCTTAAGAGGAATTTGTTACTCAACAAGTTGAAGTCGAGTATGAAGAGGATTTTGAAGATGAGTTTGTAGACGAGTCTGAAAATGAGTATGAAGATGAGTATGTAGATGAGTTCGAAGATGAGCTTGAAGATGAGTCTGAAGAAAAGTTTCAAGATGACGCACCATGAGTTTTATTATTTTTGTGATGACCATATAGTGCTCACTTACTGTTTTTGTTATTTTTATTGTTTTTTGGTACAAACACATTAAGATATCTAATATGTGGGATTGAAGATTAGATCACTACAATGTTTAAGTATTTTGTTGGTTTTTTTCATGTGCCCAAGTATTTTTTGGTTAAGTATTTTATGTTGGCTTCTTATCTAATTATTATTTTATTAAGGAACCTATACTTCTAGCTGAATACTATTTTATTTGGTTGTTTGTTGGCACAAACTTATATGACCTCTGCACTATTATTGATACAATTATCAAACTCCATTATGACCTGTAAATATGAATTGTTATTGTTATTTATATATTTATTTGTTTCCTATTATTAGCATACAGTGGAGATTAGAGGAAGAATAGTGAGCTCTGTAGTTTGAAGTCGCTCATGGTTTCGTCGTTGTCCAAAGTTCGTTGCCCTGAGAAAGGTACAACTCTTTACCTTTAATTTTTTCTTGCTTGTTTCAGACCAAGAATGTTAAGCGTTGTTGTGACTGATATAGTGAGCTGCTTGTTTGTATAAGTTTCTTAGTTGATATGATTTGATATCAACTCCAACAGTATACTGAAATAGTGAGCATAATAGCTTACATCACGGTTGAATGAGTTCGTGTTGTAGCTGCCTTAGAATTGGATTATTTTCTATGGTTCAACTACTGTTTATCCCTGCCCTCTCTCTGTATTTGAAGTTGTGAAAAAATGCTAAAAACCCCTCTCTTATTCATGTCTAAAATTTTTGCAAAACTGTGGCATACTTTGTTAATTTTGTTTACTGTTTTGCTCATGTTCAAAATGCTTAGTTTCATTCCATTAGTATATGTATCTACTACTGCCCTTTTCTTAGTGGTATAAGACATTGATTCTGCATTTTGTCATTGTTTGTGGGCTGCTCGGTGTTAGGAAACAAATTTGTTTTTGAAGGTGGTGGTTTACTTCATTTTAAAGTAGTTTTCGCCTTACTCTTTACTCCTTGAATTTAGTTTTTTTACTCTCATATATGACATTCCATATTGCATTTTAGACTCAATAATATCTCCACAGAAAACATCTTATAAAATTTGTTGCATTTTATCTTTACCAAGAAAAATGGCTTTGCTAATGATGAGTCCACAAATTGGACTCATTTAGGGCTTTGTTTTAATGGAAATAGTATCCTTGAATGCTTGTTCTTTACCTCAATACCTGATTAAAATGCTGAAGTTTCAAGTATTTGAAATTTTAGTGGAAGTATGGACTCTTAGGCGCAAAATGGAGCAAATAGGGCTGAAAAGAACACGAAATGGAATCTTGTGGATTGCCAAGTTTAACTTGGCGAGTCGCCGAAATGACATAAGCCGCCCTTCGTTCCAGTACGCGAAGCCTTGAAGGAAGTGGATCAAAAGGCGAGGAAAGGAGCAGTCGATGGGTCACCGATCAGTTTTGCGAAGCACTACTGTACCGCCCAATGATCCAGAATGCAAGGATGCTAAAGGCAAGACACTTAAGGCGATGAGCTGACCAAAAGGCAGATCGCCGAGTTCATCGGCGATCTCGACTAATGTCGTCGAACAATCCTTCGCAGCACAATCTGTGAAAACTATAAATATTATTTAGAGTTGTAGTCTTAAGGAAGATTGGGGTGTGGAACAATTATTATTATTATTTTCACTTTAGAACATATTCTAGCAGATATTTTTCTCTCAAGTTTGGAGAGGGTTTTGTGGAGACTTGAAGAAAGGCGTTCTTCTTCCCCAAGTTGGAAGTGGGTCTTCTCTATTCACTTCCCTTTGCTTAATTCAAGGTTTAATTTCTTATACCCAGTTGATTTCTTTATCATGTTAGGTATAATTTATTATTTCTTGATGTGTGGCTAAAAACCCCCATTCTTGGGGTGTGATTTAGCAAATATGGGTTAATATTCTTGTTGGGTCTTGCTTGCTGATAGGTTAGATGTATGTTAATGGTGATTTCACCTAGTGGTTGTGGTTTGATCTAAAGGGTTTATAGTTGCAAATACAAAGCCACCCATGTGTTTTCGGCTTGCCCGAGAGGGAGGTCGTGAAACCAAAACCACTAGACTGATGGCCTAAGGAGTGGGTTGACATGAGGTTCAGCCCAAGAGGGTGAGCCCTAGTCCCACATCCTAACACTCAGCTCGAGAGAGTGAGTGGGGTAACGCGTAGGTTGGTCTTCATGTGGCAAATGGGTGTCTGAGAGGAACACATTTGAAACGGGGTAAGTTGCCCGAAAGGGAACGTATTTCCATTTAAAGCTTAGCCTAGTCACTATTGTCTTATAAATTTCCTATTGAAAGCATGTATGTACCCAACGATTTATCTCAACTTGTATTGCGGTCACATCCCAAGAACCTTTCCCCATACTTGATTTTCTTGTTTATTTTGTCATTTTATCACTTGTTACAAAACCCCATTTGATATTTGACACTTTTGTGTCACCCCTTTTAATTTACTATGTCTTTTATTGCAAACGTCTTTAACTACGACTAACTTGAATGAAATTCTAATTGGTTATTAATTCTCAAAAGCCGCTCTCTTGGGACACGACCCCAACCTTTAGTTGGGTTACTATACTATCAACGATCGTGAACACTCATACCGTAGGTTAGTGTCGTTGGTCACGATAAGCATCAGCTATCAAACGAATGTTAATGAGTAACTACTTTTATTACTGGTCCTTCTCTTTGAAGTTCTGGAAAAGTTGGCAGCTCTTTATTAGTTCATTATAGTGTAGTTCCTGATGTAGGGTTTAGTCTCTTTGTGGAAGTTAAAGAATTTGTGGACAAACTACATCCCTGATTTCTGAAGTAATATGTTGTTTGGACTACGGAGAATAAGATATCAAGTTAAAATATGTTTGGTTAGGGCATGCCATAACTGTATGTTGAATGAGTATATATATGCTAGTGAACTCTCTTTCAGCAAAGTGCTGCACATTAGGAGTTCAGAAATTCCATTTTCATTGCTTTAGATATTTTGCTTTATGATTTAGCTTCTAAAGTTGATAGTTTTTCCATGTGCTTATGATTAGCTCTGTTGGATCAGACCTACACAGTACTTAGCTCTGGTAGAGACCAAGTACTTGTTTCCCCCTTCCTTGTGACTAATAGTACCAAAAACTATGTTACTAATTATAGGAGTAGAGTGTCAAAATTTGTTTTTGTCCTCATTGTCCTTCTGAAATAGAGACTGGTCATAAAGAAGTAGATTTACTGCCTAATTCAAAAGTTGTGTTAGATTAAATTGGTGTGGACTCTTCATTAGATACTGGTCATAAAGAAGTAGCTACTGCCTAATGAAATAGAGATTGGTCATAATGAAGTAGTTGTTGCAATCTGCTTAATACAATGCTGGAAATTCTGGAAAGAGTTGAGCTCTTGTATAACTGTCTACACTCAGAAAATTTTGGCCAGTTAATTTTTCTAATTATCATTTTGTAGGTTTACTTACTACAGGGAAAGAAAACAAAGAGATTAAAACAAAGCTAGAAGAATGAATCACTTAGCAATACTAAAGAAAAAGGGTTCGAATCCAAACAAAGCTCAAACTCCACTGAAGAATTTGGATGCTGATATGCAATACCGATCAAGTGTTGAATTGGTCAACATATTTAAGATTAAGAGAGAACATGTTGCAAATGAATACAATCAAAAAGCTAAGAAAGAGAATGCACCAATAGAGCATAAAAGAAAGAATTTCAAGGATTTCATTCCATAACAAGGAAAGAGTAAATTGTTTGGGCGCAAATAAGTGATTCAATCATCTTCTAGGGAAGAACTTAGTACTTCACATATGATTGCAGGGAAAGGATAGAATAAACCAAGGTTATTTCAATCTGGAGAGTCCATTCAAGAGAAATGAATTAAATTTCCTATGCACAACTTCAGGTTCCAAACGTCGTCCAAGGAAGGTGTTACTGCTTTTGTACATGTGACTGGAACAACACTAGGTAATGGAGAGGTATAACATGATATTCAGGATCTACTAAGCTTGAAACAGGTGAAGAGGAAGTTGGTCTTATCAGCTAGTAGTGTTGATCAGTTTCTGAAAAAACAACAGATACACAAAGAGCATGATATTGATCATGATCTACCAAACAAAAAAGAGGTAAAGAAGAAATCAATCATACCAACTACTAGTCTTGATCAGTTTTAGAAATAACAATGGATAGTCATAGGTGATGAAATAAAACAGGTTAACCACACAGTAGCTGATGTCGAGTATATGTCTGCTCCTTCTATTCATGATCATACTAAGGGATTGGATGATCTTGAGGGTCAAGGAGAAATCGGCGAGGATGAGTGTGTTGTAGGCAAGGAAGTTGACACTAATTGTATTACAAAAGGTATGTCTTAAATCTTGTAAGATTTATTACTCATTATAAAAGAAATTTCTTATTTGCTTGTTGTTACATCAATCTAGGGATATCGAAGCAGAAAAAAGTTCGAGGACAAACAACATGTAAGAATATTAATGCAAGAAATTTAGAAGAAAGAGAGGAGGTGACATTTTATAAAGGACAAGCAGTGGGACTAACCGATAAGATAGTGTTGGAATTAACCAATTTTATCGGAACAATTGCAATGAATCCTAGATTCATCAACTTGATGTACACTAGTTGGCATGTAGTGCGAAAAGATATTAAAAAGCGCATGTGGAAATATATCAATGTAAGAACAACCAATTTTGAGATTGCATATTTTATTATTTGTTTTTACTAATGAAGCTAAATATATTTTATTTTGCATAGTCCAAACTCCTAATTCCAGTAGAAGGAAAGAAGTGGGTGATGACTGGTCCTCATGATGCTAGGAGGCGACACAAACAAAAAATGAAAGAGAGATTTTTTTATAAAAATAGTACTGTTGAGGATATGCTAGCGAAACGTCCTGATGACATTCCAGAAGTTCAATTCCGCCAGTTGATCGAGTTTTAGAAACACCCAACTGTTCAAGTAAAGCTAAAATAGATCATTTCTACTCTTTGACATATTTTCATCATATCTATTCTTTTCTTTTTGATTTATCAATTCAAACATCTCTTTTTATTTAATTACAGGTCATATCTGAGGTGAATTCTCAAAATAGGAAAAAACAATAGTGGAGGCATCGAATGGGACCAATTGACTTTGCAAGAGTACGCGTGGCATTGGCAATACTTAGCAGACATATAAATTTCATTTTTTATACTTTATTAGAACATGTTGATTTTTAAAAATTTCTTTTGATATAATTTGTTGCATGCAACAAAAGAATACAACGAGGAACCATCACAGTCTGAAATATTTATTGCAACTCATTCAAAGATGGGAAAGGAAACTCAGGCCGATACCAAAGTTGCAATAGTATGTTTTTTAAAGAGGATTAGTGGTGAATTTGATTCCGACTTAAAATTTATATACTGTGGAGAGTGTGACTCCATTGAATTTTCTTAAGTATGTCGTCTTCTTCTTCTTGTTGTTGTATATTTTATTTTCAATTCTTTGTTGGGAAGAGTTGTTAGATTATTGTAGTTCTTGATTGCTATCGCAGGAACATTTTGCTTGGAAGGAAGGTAAATTAAAGTTAACAAATCAATCATAATCTCCTTTTGGCCGTAAAGTAAATAGTTCTTACAATTAACTATGAATATCAATTTTATTCAACAGGGTGAACTTCAGAATCATCAAAATTCTGGGGAAGCAACTGATGATGCCTTCAGGGCAATATTTGGAAAGGAGCTGCCTAGACGACTTAGGTGCTATGGCAGATCAGTGACAACAAGTTCTCTAAAAGAAGATGAGGAAAATAACAACCTAAAATAAACGTATGCTAATGAAATCAGTTCTATGAAGGAAGAAATGAATGAAATGAGAGAATAAATATGACATCTTTTAGTCAGTTGCTGCGAAACAACCCAAGATTGAATGTTCAAGATATACCAGGGGTTATTGGATCTAACCTTGTTTCACCTGTTGATGCAAGTAGCGCATAAGTTGTAAGATGCCAAAATATTCTACACTCTTCAGGTTCAACTCATGATTCGGTTTTTCAAAAGGTATTTTGCGTGGTTCTTTCGATTCTATGATTGTCTTGGTGTCTTGGTGTCTTCAGTAGAGTGTCTTGGTTTTGTTGGAGTTGAGTTTCCTCTTTATCCATGCTCTGTTTGGTGCGACTGGTATCCTAATTTATAAGACTCCTCTTTGGAGTAGAGTGTATTGATCTTGTGTGATTGCGACTACAACCTGTTTCGGTGTCTGTAGTAGAGTTAATTGATCTTGTGTGATTATGACTCTGTTTTGTGTGAATTAGTTGTGTCATCTTCCCTTTTTTCCACCTTTATTTCAGCTTGATTATTGGTACCCTGCCCCATAGGGGAAGTAAAAGCAAAAATAATATCTCCTTTGAACTTTATGAGAATTCCACCAATTCCAGTTCTGCCTGGGTTCCCAAGAGAATATCTTGCAATTTTTCTCTATCTAAATCTATAGGAATTCTAGGAGCTCTAAGATAGATTAAAGCTTCATCTGAAAGTTCCATGATACACCAAAAGTAAAACAAAGTTGAATTGTTGCAGCTGAATTGTTGAGCTCTAAGATCGATTAAAGTAGAATTCTAGGATTGCTAAGATATATAGGAGCTCAAAGTTGCTTTTGTAACTCTGTTGCAGTTGAATTCATTTTCTTGTTGAACTGTTGGGCATCTATATTGATCTTTGAAACACATCCACTCTCATGATATCTGAATAATGTTCTAGCTGTTGGGAGGAATTTGGAACTTGCAATCTAGAATTGTAATTTATAATCTGGAATTTGGAATCTGGAACTGTAATTTGTAATCTGCAATAATCTAAAATCTTGAATTGTAATATGTAATCTGCAATAATTTGCCTTCTGTAATCTGCAATCTGGAATTGCAATTATGTAATCTGCATTAATCTGGAATCTGGAATTTGGAACGGTAATCTATAATCTGTAATAATATGAAATCTTGAACTGTAATCTATAATATACAATAATATGTAATATGTAATCTGCAATTTGCAATTTGTAATCTGAAACCTGAAATATTTAACTATAATCTGCGTTCTATAATTTGGAATCTGAAACTCATGTTGTAATCTGTAATCTGCAATAATATGGAATCTGGAACTGTAATTTGGAACTCAAAAAATCTGCAGTCTGCAATTTGCAATGTGGAATTGCTGCAATCTGGAATCTAGAGCTTCTTGCCTCTTCTATAACGTACTGTTGCAATCTGATTTGTTGTACATTTTAAATGTGTAGGGAAATGGAGGTGAACAAATTTGAAGGATCGCCACAAGTCAATTTGATCTCATTGAAGTTGAAGATGAAGAGTTTTTGAACTATTGTAAAAGTTTGAATACATTATGTTTGATTTTGTGAAAAATATTCATTGCTAGAATATATTGAACTATTGTAAGGGTACTTTTTGAACTATTGTGTTCACATATTTAGAATATTGCTTTATAAGTATGTGTATGTACACAAGACATACTATCTTTTGAAGTTTATTGCAAATTTATATATTTGAATTACTGCTTGAGATTATTTATTGCAAAACAATATTGGTGTTTTTTAATTACAAATTATGGCATATAAATATTTTGAAGTCAAAATAATACTACCACACTTAAAAGTGTAGCCATAGGACTGTAAATTGTGGTATGCACATGGGCAAGGACAACACTTCAAAGTGTTATCATACATTGGATAGAAAAGGCAACACTTTAAAATCGTTGGCAATAAGGAAGCAAAGGCCACGCTTGAAAGTGTCGTTGTATGAGATAGAAATGTTGCTATATGAGGTACTGGAAAGCGTGGCCTTTCTGCCTTTTAGGCTATGCTTTTAAGCATAGCTGATAAGGCAACACTTGACAAGTGTCGCCTAAACTCTAAGGTTACGCTTCTTTCGGCCACCCCTGGAAAAGTGTGGCTTAAAGTCAAAAAGTGTGGCATTTTTTCAAAGGCCACACTTTTTCATAGTATAAGCCACACTTTTCTAGGGTGGTTGTAGACATAAAATGTTGTAGTGAATGTTCCCAAAGGGGAGATAATGTAACACCCTGTATCTTAGAGAACCAAAATGCAGACTTTTCAGAAGTTGCAGGTGCAACCCACGTACCGTAGGGTGACCAACGGTCCGTTCTGGTGGTCCGTGGTTCACTACCTGCAGCCCCTCCCAGAAAAGGCCCAGAAAATTATTCTAAGTCCAGACCAACACTAGGACCTACGGACCATAGGTCAGACCACAGTCCGTGGTCCAGGGCCGTAGGTCAGACCCTCAGACAAAATTTCTAATGCATGACCCATGGCCGGACCCATGGACCGAGGTCCTGGTTCGTGGATCAATGCCCCAGATTTTAACTCCACGAACCCCATCGACAGTTGACCAGAACAGACCGTCGGTCCACCCATGGTCCGTTGGTCTTGTCTGTCGGTGACCCCTGACAACTTCTAAGTCAGGGGTCTTTTGGTCTTTTCCCTATACGTTGCACCCCTATACTACGTCGCTTAACCCTTAAACTACATGTTTTTGGTTAGTTTAAGCCTAGTAACTTAATTAGAATCTACCCTAAGCGATTTATTCACCAAAATATAGAAAACTTAGAGCGCAGAGAGATGAAAGAGTCGATCAACCCATCTCCAAGAATGTAGCAGTTTTTCTTTAGTTTCAGCCCCGAAATCAAAAGATTTCTCTGTTGAATTCATCATCAAGTATGTGGGATTTCACTAGTGGGTTCCTTTCACCCATTAGGTCCATAGAATTCAGTCAGATTCTTGATTCCCTTCATATTACCTAGACCTAGGGTTTTTAGAATTTAAGCTAGTTATTATGAATTTGTTACTTTAATGTTCCTAATCAGATTATCATGATTTTAGTATTATTTTTTTTGCGTAGATTCTTTTATAAATTTAGAACCCTAGCTATGTAGTTTTTTTAGTTCATGAATTACACATGCTAGGTCATTTATCTTAGCTATACGTGCCTCAGTGTTTCATTATTAGTATATTAATGTTGCATTTTCAGAAAGCATGTCAGTATTTTGAGCTATCTAGTATTACAGAAACTCAGTCATAATGTGTTAATTACATAATCAATTGGGAGTAGCTTAATACCGAGTGGACTAGGGTCAGTCACCCTCAAGTCCGAGAACTACTTGCCCCGTGGGTTGTAAGTCCCTTTTGTGAGCATCAATTTAGTGATCACGCCAGTCATGCCTCTATACCTCTGGCAGGGTGTATTGGGTCCTCTCGATGAGGCATATACATCAGACTCCATAGTTAGCTCATGTGGTTTTATGTCGGTTATTAGTAGCACCCTTACAATCAGACTCTATTGCATTAACCATGTTATCAGTAACAGTCAGATTTCAGTCTCAGCATCTTATAAACTTGGTCATTGCATTCACTCATTTCATGTTCGGTAATTTAAGTATAGTATCATGCTTATCTCGTGTCATTGCTCAATTATATGTTTCGTTCAGTTATGTTTTTATTTATCTTTATTCTATCCTGCATGCTCAGTACCTTTCAAGTACTGACCCATACTCTGCGCTACATCTTCTCGTGATGTAGGTTCAGGTCCTCAGCTTCCAGATCACGTATAGATAGGTCCCCGATCTTCAGATCATCAGTATCAATAGTGGGTCCTCATTCTCCGATGAAGATAGACATGTTTCTTTTGCTTTTAGTCTTTAGTTTCAATTTTGCTAGATTTAGCTGGGGCATGTCCCAGCACTTCTAGTCAGTTAGAGGCTTATTTCAGATATAGTTAGTTTCAGCTTTAGTATTTGAGTTTGACTTTTTAGTTGTTGTTAAACTCTTAGCTTTCATATATTCGGACAGTATATGGGTATTCCCCATCATTTTAGTTTATGTCATGATTTAGTTTCCGCACAGTCTTTTCCTAATTAAGTTTATTTAGTATGCTTATGATATGCCAACGGGGTTAGCCTGATGTCACTCGTTATCCTAGGTCCCGTGTTTCTACCCTGGGGTAGATTCGGGTTGTGACAATGTATGTGGGATTTCACTAGTGCGTTCCTTTCACCCATTAGGTCCCTAGAATTTAGTCAGATTCTTGATTCCTTTCATTTTATCTAGACCTAGGGTTTCCAGAATTTCAGCAGATTATTATGAATTAGTTATTGTAACGTTCCTAATTAGGTTTTCATGTAGTAGTATCGTTTTTGCCCAAGATTCATGAATAAATTCAGAACCCTAGTAATGCAGTTCTTTTAGTTCATAAATTACATTAGCTAGGAAAGATAAACAGATATACATGTCTCAGTTTTCAAATGTTCCATTATCGGATATACATGTTGCATTTCAAATTTTGCATGTCAGGTTATTGAGCTATCCAGTGTACTTCAGTATGGTATAAATTTCACCTATTCATTTGGGAGTAGGCTTTATACAGAGTTGGACTAGTGTCAGTCACCCTCAAGTCCTAGAACTACGTGCCCCCGTAGGTTATAAGTCCCGTCTGTGGGCATCAGTTTAGTGATCACGCCAATCATTCCTCTATACCTCTGACAGGGTATATTGGGTACTCTCGATGGGGCGTAAACATCGGACTCCACATTTAGCTCATGTGGTTTTATTTCGGTTATTAATAGCTCCCACAGTCTGATTCCAATGCATTAACCAGGTTATCAATTACAGTTCAATATTCAGTTTCAGCATGTTATAAACTTGGTCATTTCATTCAGTTAGTTCAAGTCCAATAGTTTCAATATAGTATCATGCTTATCTCATGGCATTGCTCAATTATATGCTTTTTTCAGTTATATATTTTTGTCAGCATTATTCTATCTTGCATGCTCAAGACTTTCGAGTACTGACGCATATTATGCGCTACATTTTCTCGTGATGTAGGTTCATGTCTTCAGCTTTCAGATCACACATAGATCGGTTCCCGATCTCCATTTCAACAGCAATAGTGGTGAGTCCTTATTCTTCGAGGACAATTGACATGATTATATTTTGTACTTTTAGTCTTTAGTTTCATTTTTATTAGATCTAGCTGGGAATGTCCTATCATTTTTAGTCAGTTAGAGGCTCTATTTCAGACATAGTTAGATTCATTTTTAGTTTTGAGTTTGATATTTCAGTTGTCATTAAACTCATAGTTCTTTTATTTAGATATTGATGGGTATTCCCCATCCTTTCAGTTTACATGATGTTTTAAGCTTCTGCACAGTACTTTCTTAATTCAGTTATCTTTAAGTATGCTTACGATATGCCAGCAGGGTTAGTACAAAAGCAATAATAAAGAAATCTTTTTAAAAAGTAGATAATAACTAAATTTATTTTAAAATACAATAAAAAACTCTTAACTATTATTTGAGAGATTCTCTAACCGAAAATCATCACTATGAGTTATGTGATGATACAATGTATCGCCCACACTGATAGAACTGTCCTATACCTTGTCAGAGTATAAGACATCCTCAACTAAGTGGATCTAGTAAGCTATGCTTAAAAGCAACAATGAATCATCTAAAAAGTATGACCCTTTACCCATGTTGGCATACATGGTTTATGAGGACTTTGAGTTGTCTGAACTCGTCCCCATATTGGTGCCCAATACTACTCGCAATAATATAACTCATGGTCATATGTTTAAAAATATTTCTTTATCCTCAACTTTGAGATTATTACTCAAAAGAATTCTCTTAAAAGAGATAGTGCTCAAAACTTCTCATAAACTCATTTGGAAATCAAGGTTTCCTCTCATTTTAAATGTAAATCATTTACTTTTGGGAAAACATAGTTCTCATATTTTCATTTTGAAAAAAAATGAAACTCAACGCTCCACATCCTCATACTCAATACTAAAGTCTTAAAACAAGTTTTAAAAGTTTGCAAAAGATATCTCCAATGACTCAGATGGACTCCCTCGAACTTTTTTGTTGCCTCTATCTTGAATTTGAAAATGTGAATTCAAGAATTATGGATTGGATACACGAATTTCTCAATGATTAGATGTATTTTGGATAGTTGTAATGAGTAGGAGAGTAGGGATACCTTTTATGAGAACTTCGATAGAAAGAACGACGAAAACAGACAAGGGCAGGAGATGCACTAAGCGGCATGGGGGACAACCCCTAAACTAAAGAACACCTTTTATGGCACACTGATGGCGTGCTATGCTAGACCCTTTGGAGCATCTGGGGCGCGCCACACAACCCCTTTCCCAGATCAATTCGACAATTTTTTTCTTCTCGATTCTTGGCCCTAATTCGCCTAGAATCAATTTATTTCTTCCTAACTCTCTTAGATTTGTATACCCAACATAAGTAAACGAAGATATACTCAAAAACAACCCTTAAATTCATATCGTTCACCTCAAGAACTCATCAAAACCCAATAATCAAGATTTAAGAATGAAACTTCAAGAACAAATCAAGAACCTCAATACATGGATTATCATGGACAAAATTAACTCAAGAAACTCATGATTGGTGTGAGGGTGAACGGACCCATAACTATGAAAAACTTACATACCTCGTTAGGATAAAATCCTTTGCAAAATCCCTCGACAATTGTAAGAAAACCTTTAACGCTTTGAACCTTTTCTCCATTTTTCTTTTATTGAACTTCTCTCTAAAACCCTACGCGTGTTTTGGATTGTGAAAACTGATCCAAGACAATTTAGACCCCTAATTGGGTGAAAAAAAACATAAAGTTAATGGGTTAAGGAAAAGACCAAAATACCTCGCCTTTATTCAGATGAACTTTTCTTAACTGGATAGACTGAATTCAAACTAGGATATCTCCTCCATCCGAACTCAAAATTTATCAAACTCAGTGGCGTTGCAAAGAGGACTTGAAGATCTTTCATTTGATATCATATAGTCCACCCAACTCATTCTATGCTGATAGTTATGGTCATTTGAAGTTGACCAAAAACTCACAATTTAAGTCTAACTTGCGAAAATCTCAATTTAGCTCTTTCCAATATAGTTCTTTCTATAATTAGCTCTTACTAAGACTGAGGTGTTACAGACTATAAAAAATATATCAGGATTTATAATAATAGAATGAAACAGAAAGGAAAATTGAAGCCCACTGAATGCACAGTGTCCCCTTAAGGAAATTATTCCCCTCTAGTACCTGAGGTTTAAAGGAATAGAACCTCTCAGGATAGAAAAATTCTATTCATCAGTGTATTGATACAACAATAATGGTGTCAGTGAGCCACTCAATAGGAGAAAAGTAGACGAATATTTAATTGTGCAAAAGAAGAAGAAATTCAAAATTTTCACTATTTTAAAATGAATGGAATCCCTCTATTTATAGACAACAAAGAGTAGTGTTAACAAATTCTTATTGTGCCTTATCAGATATGTCACAACTCTTTGGAACAGTTAGAACCCTTTGGAAAGGTCACAATCTTTCATAAAAGTCACAACTTTTCAAAAAAGTCTCAACTCTTCATAAAAGGTGCAACTTTTCATAAAACTCACAACTTTTCATGAACATCTCAACTCTTCATATTTCATTCATACCTTTTAAAATCCAACAACGTGTACTTCATAAGTCAATTCAAAGCTCTAATAAATGACATTGACCTTCAATCTATATTGTACCTACCTAGACAAAAATAATGATTTACTCAAATCACCAAAGGTAAAGTAAGATTATGAAGAAACGGTAGACTAATGCATGCAACAATGCAAGTACACATAGGATTAAAGGAGAAACATTCACAATTCCAAAATTATAAAAGAAAATTCTCACGGTATAACTGTTATATATGCAGCTGAGCCAACTAATTCACATATTTTGACCCAATATTTCATTTTGGTACTTGTTGGTTAAACTTAAGTTTTTCCAAGTATTCCTATAGCGATCAGTTGCTTAAGTATGTTCAGAGGAGTGCTGGTATTTATACATATGAAATATTTGGTGGATGGTTAATTTGTAAGATGGTGGTGAAAGTTGTGAAGGTTTTTGAGAGGAGGGAAAGGCTAGTTTTGGAAATAAATAAATCAAAAGGGAATCTTCGTTTGTGGTGACACCACGTAGGTAGCCGTAGGATTCTCTTTATATATGTCCATTCCTTAATTTCACAATCATAGATGTCGTATAACGAGAATAGGTGGAGGACTTATTAAAGGCATATATGGGGGAGAGAGGGAAAAAAATAATATATATATATATATATATATGTAATATGATATGATTCTTTTTTTTAACAATGAATTTTTTAAACTATATTAAATCATCTATATTTTATACTCCTTTTGTCTCTTTTTAGTTGTCATAGTTTTTCTTTTTAGAATCAAACGGTAAGAACTTTGACTAACATTATATTATATATTTTTTAATCATATTGATATGCAAAAAAATTGCAATTTATGGTACTTTTCATATATTTTTTGAATATCTAAATTTTTAGTTTAAAATATTGAATTAATATAATCAAATTTAAATTTGAAAATTAGTCAATGTGACTTTCGTAAAGCACAACATAACAACTTAAAGGGATACGAAGAGAGCACCCAATAAAAAATATTTCTTTTCCATATTTATTGGTAAAGAAAATGGAATTTTTATTGTTGTTGAAAGTGTCATGTCATACTTTTAACTCCGTTTACTTTTAATTTATTTTTATTTGTTTACTATGTTAAAAATAAAATTGTATTAGTATTTGTCCATTTTATCATATTAAGAGAAAGACAAAAAGTAATTTTTTATAATATTTTTTGTATTAACTATTCATTCTAAATTATTTCTTATTTTTAATTACTCACTTTAGCATATCAAGAGAAAGACAATTTATTTTTGTATTATTATATTTAACAATAACTATTTATTCTAAATCATTTCTCAAATCATTCATTCTTTAAGTTCTTAAAGAATGTGAAAAGTGAACAATAAAAACAAATAAAACTGCACGAAAAAAAGAAAAAAAATACCATTAGAGAATTATATTAACATAATTATCAAAAATCAAGAGTATTGTATCAACTAACTCATCTTACATACTTTTTTCTAGTAACTATTTCCTAAGTCGACTTTTATTTATTCATTATATTATAAATAATTATTTAGTTTTACTTGTTTACTTAAGAAAACCAGAAGATAATTTATCACTTCATTCATAATTCACTCTTGAAAGAATTTATGAGCAACAACTACAAGATGTGTACCTTAATACTTGCAGTGGAAGTTGTTGGTGTTGAATTTTCTATCAAAACGAGTTGCTCCAAATCTCTCTTTGAATCACTAGGAAACAAAGATTGCTCTTGTTCACAAAATAAGTGTATGTTAATGTGTTGATTGAGTATTTACAAAAGGATAACTTTTTATTTTTCTCTATTTTTCCTTTCTTTCTCACGTTTTCAGGTTTTTTTCACTTTCTGAAAAAAAGAAGTCTCCTTTAAGTAGGATAGGTTTGAACAGTTACAAATTTTGATTTGTTCCCTCTTGTTCTGAAAAACAACATTATCCATTTATTCAGATTTTTTTCAAAAATTAAATGAGATCGAATCAGATCGAGCAAATAATATTTAAACTGGTCACTATTTCTCAACCATTTTCATCCTATCAAGGCTTTAGAGTAAATAAACTATCTTTCTTTTATCTTACTTGGCTTATTACATTGAGGACTCGTTTCCTAATAAGATTACACAAATGCATATAGCGAACACTAAAAAAGTTTTAATAACACAATTAGAACTTAACATAATGAGGAGGGAAAAGCACAACTAGGTATTAGTTATTACTTATTGAAAACATAATTACTACAATACATAGATTGATGAATAAAGCTATAAATAAAATGAAAAGTCAAAGGAAATTATATGTTTTAAGCTAAAATTTTCAAATGTAGAAGGTATGGCATTGTTCCTTCCAACTTTTTATCTAGAAGGTGAGCCAATGATTCTTGTTATGCCATTTTAAAGAACCATGCTTGTAGCAACTAGTTCTCATCTTGCGTTGCTTAATGTTCTGTACAATTGTTTTGTCCAAATTTAAAAGAAAAGTATTTACAAATTGGTGTCCTCTACATCTGAAAATATGAATCTAAATTATTTATATTTCAACCTATTAGTTAAATTGTATGTATTGCTATATAATGAAAGAAGTGTAATAAAATGAAATGACAAGAAGAGAAGTAGAGAAAGAGAGAGACACAAAGTAGTAGTAATAGATTTTCTCTATCATTGAATATATTTTGTTTCACTTACTCTTGTCTTGCTTCTTACTGTGTTACAAGAAGAGAATGATATATAAACATATATATACTTAGGCATCAGTAATATTACATGGATATCTATTTTCCATGTATATGCTTGAACACCAAGTATATTATGTGGATACCTAGTTTACAACACTTTGTATAATGTGTGTATATGTATCTTACACACAATGTATTGTTTGTAGATATATGTTACCAAAAAATATATGTTTGTGGACATTAATTTAACAACACTCCCTCTTGAATGTCCATGTCTTAAAAGATAACGTGTCTCGTTAAAATCTTACTAAATAAACCCAATGAAAAAAAATCTTAGTGAGGGAAAAAGAGTACACATATCTTATAATACGCATTAAGAGATGCCTCATTAAAAATCTTACCAGGAAAACTCAGTAGGAGAAAGCCTTGGTTAAGGAAAGAATGAATGCAACACATATTATACTCACTAATTAAGACCTCACTTAAAACCCCGAAGAGGACGCATTCCAATAATATATCTCGGCTTCTTACAGTTTTGAGTTGATTGTAACACCTCAGATTTGAAAGGAAGAAAAAATGCTGATTTTTTTAGCTGATGTCTGTTTCTACGAGTCCAACCTACAGACCGTAGGTGCTCGTACGGGTCGTAGGTAGTAGGATAAATGATTTTCAAAAGTCAAGTTCAAATATCCTTTTTTTGGTTCACCACGATGGTTCTTCATCCCATTATACAAGTCGTACGTAGGTCTCGTAGGTGAGTCCAGACATAGAGAAATTTTGAGGGTCAAAGTTGGGCATGACGAATGGCATGTACGGACCGTAGGAAGAACAACAGACCATACATGGGATCTGTCGAAAATGGGTAAATTTAGGGTTCTAGTAACCCATGTTCGATTGACCAATAAGGTCCATCATATGACCTACAGAACGTAGGTCCAATCATAGATGAGGTTAGACAGTTATTATAAAAGGGGCTTTTAGGGATTTTCCTAATTATTATAACCCAATATTATGCATTTTACCTTCCACCCTAGGCCCTATATAAATGTTTTAACCCTTAACTTACCCCCAAAAGTTGACCAAGTTCTTCCTCCCAAATACTCTCAAGGCTAAGGAAGAAGAACAAGAACTAGGGCTCCATTCAAGTTTTCAAATTCTCCATTTTTTTTGGACTTTGGTATCAAGGTATGTGTGCATTCACTCATGGAGTCCTCTCCTCCATGGGGTCCCTAGAGATTTCAAGTCTTCGCTTAAATTCTCAAATTGTCAAATTAAGGTTTCAGTTCATGGAATATGGGTTTCTTCCAACTGTGATTTATTTTGATTTATTATGTTTTATAATGCAATTTTTTTATGTTAATCTATGATATTTAACTAGAATTGCACTTGCCCATGCTTTAACTATGCTTTACAACTATGATCTTATGATAAACCCATGAACTATGAAATTATGGAGATATGCTTGTTTTCATGAAGTTATTATGCATGATTTAACGTTGCTTTGTATGTAAAGCATCGATGTTGTTATTGTGAAAGGTTTTTCTCACATATAGGATTCATAGGGTTGAAAGGTTTTCTCAACTAAGGATTTGAATCAAAATTTAGGAGCTATTCTATAATAACTCTAGCTTGGATTGACTACTCGATTGTGCCTTTCCATGGATAATAAGATGAATATGATGAATGACTATTCAGTGGTATTTTTGCTTAGCATCGAGTGGAAAAGAGATGATTACCCATGTCCCATAAATATGTGCCATCATAGGTTTGTCTAAGATAGACATTAGCTAGTGGATCCAGTTTAGCTCAAGTTTATTGTTGTTACCTTGCTAATTAAGGACATCTCTTTTCGGTGTGGGATAGACACTGAATTCCATGTTATAGCTCGCATGGCCTATGTCGGTTAATGGAAAACTTCCCACAATAATAAACTAAGGTTACTTTATAAAAGTATCTCTAATATGTTTTAAAGATGTTTAGCTTTCATTTACTATGATTAAGACTTATATTTTCTAACATGTTATTTTATGATTTAGGTTGTTCATTGCATGTCATCTGAAGTCCTTTTTAGTATAATTGTATAACTCTTTTGAATTGGTATCATACTTAGTACATTCCATGAACTAATGCATACTTGTGCCTAAATTGTTTCACTAATGTAGGGTCTGACGTTTCCACTCCGCACAATCATGGCTAGTAGATCATTTTGAGCTTTTGAAGATTGGTGAGTCCTCATATTCTGAGGAACGAGACTCTTTTATTTCTTTATGTCATATTCGTTTCAAACTTGTATGTGATACATGGGTTACATCCCAATCACTTTCCTTATGATGTACTAGATGAATTTGAGACTTATGTTAGATTTCCACTTTTGTAAAACTCTTTATGATATAAAACTGTCTTTTGATTTCTTTATGTACGCTAAGTGACTTGTATAAGGTCTATTGGGGTCATATACGCCATGTTACGAGTAGGATATAATTTGGGTCATGACAAAGTTGGAATTTAGAGCACAAGGTTTAGAAAGGTCGTAGCAAGTCTCTAAGCCACTTTGAGTAGAGTCTTGTTTATGAGTGTGAAGCGCACCATATTTATGAATAAGAAGCTATAACATGATTAGAAAGCTCTATTTCTTTCATTACTCTAAAGTCGTGCGATAAAGTGTAGCTATATATGTCTATTTCCTAATCCTTATCTGATGCTTTTCAGGATGTCACCTCGAAGAAAATACGTTAGGAGGAATGTGAATGAGAATGTGGAACAAGAAGCTCCTTAAGTTTCTAAAGTTCTTGTCTACCCTTTTACTGAACAAGTGACTAATGTGGAGTTTAGGGTTGCTTTTCAAGTGTTGGCCCAAGCCATGAAGGCTCAAGCCAATAAGGAGATTGTGGTACCCGTAAACCCAAATGTAGGTATGTCATCAACTAGAGTGAGGGACTTCAATAGAATGAACTTATCGGAGTTTCATGGTTCCAAGGTTGAGAAATATCCTCAAAAGTTCATTGATGAGGTGTATAAGGTGTTGATGATCATGGGAGTAACGACGGTGCAAAGGTACATGAATTCATCAACCTTCGTCAAGTAAATATGTGTGAAAGAATATGCCTTGAAAATAACACAACTATCTAGATATGGTCCTACCATCGTTGTCGATTCTAGTAAAAGGATGACTAAGATAGTTTCGAGAGTGTCCAAGATGGTAGTCAAAGAAAATTGTACCACCATGCTTATCACTGATATGGACACTTCTTTTTTAATGGTACATTCTCAACAAATAGAAGAAGAGAAACTTAAGGAGAAATCTAGGGAGACAAAAAAGGCAAGGACCGATGATGGTGACTTTTCACATTCGATGTACGAGGGACATAACTATTCTAAGTTCCGACAAAGGTTTTCTGGTCAAGGCTCCTCCAATGCTCCGGCTAATAAATTCAACAAATATAGGGTGTCTAACCCTAATCCTCAAGGAGTAAATGGTGATGGGTCTTCATTGTCTACTTGTTCTTGATGTGGAAGAAAGCAATAAGGGTAAATGTCTAGCCGGTTCTAATGCATGCTTTGGTTGTGGCAACACGGATCATAAGATAAGGTATTTTCCCTAAGTTTATAAGAATGAATGAGGTAATCGTCAGCATGTTCAATCTTACCCTCCATCAGGATCTAGTGGAAGTCAGAAGCAAAACAAATTTATGCACTTCAAACTCGTCATAAGCAATACAGTTCCCCTGATGTAGTTACCGATATGCTGAAAGTATTCCATATTGATGTTTATGTCTTTCTTGATCCCGGTGCTACCTTGTCTTTTGTGACGCCATATGTGCCTATGAAGTTTGACATCTCTATAAATGTGTTGTTAGACCCCTTTTTATGTATTTATTTCGATTGGTGAATCTATTGTGGTTAAGTGAGTCTATAGAAATTGTCCCGTCTTCTTATCCCATCGAGTCACACACGTTGATCTTATAGAGCTTGATATGTTAGATTTCGATGTTATTCATGGTATAGATTGTTTGCATTCTCAATATGCTTCTATTGATTGTAGATCCCGAGTGGTCAATTTTTAGTTTTGAAATGAACCTATCCTAGAGTGGAAAGGGGGAAATTTTATGCCTAAAGGTTAGTTTTTCTCTGGTCTTAAAGGTAGAGAGTTGATTTTCTAAGGGTTACATACACCATCTTTTTCAAGTTAGGGATACGTATTCTGACACCCCTACTTCAGAGTCAGTCCCTGTTGTTCATGAGTTTTCAGATGTATTTCTCGATGATCTACCCGGTGTTTCTCGTGAAAGGGAAATATACTTATGTATTGACCTTCTCCCTAATACACAACCTATCTCTATTCCTGCCTACCGAATGGCTCCGACAAAACTTATGGAATTGAAAAAGTAATTGAAAGACTTGTTGGATAAGCATTTCATCCGACCGAGTATCTTTCTATGGGGTGCTCTAGTTTTGTTTTTTCATAGGAAAGATGGTTCCTTTGGTATGTGCATTAATTACCGTAAGTTAAACAAAGTTACTATTAAGAACAAGTAATCTCTTATGAGGATTGATGATTTATTCGATCAACTACAAGGAGCAAGTTACTTATCTAAGATTGACCTCCGGTCGGGTTATTACCAATTGAGGGTGAAGGAAGATGACATTCCAAAGATGCCTTTTCCGACTTGATATGGTCATTATGAGTTTTTTGTAATGTTATTCAAGGCAAGTACCATGCAGTCACTAGTGACACAGAGATAGAGGATCAAACTTCACGAGAGCGCATCATGCGATGGATTGTTGGTTATATTACCGAGACCTGCAATATGGGTGTCAGGGACACAAGTGCAGATAACGAAGGCATCTAAGTTTTTCCCTTCCTAGGTCTGGTGGTCTATAGTCTGTGCTCAATTGCGGCCTACAGTAAATGATAACACATAATAACCTTCACTTGCATCCTTGGTCATTTGCCTCATGGTTGGGTATTGTCACGCCCCAAGGCTACCCTGTTGGCATAAACACGGGACTTAGGATCACGAGTAACCCCAAGCTAACTCTGAGCTGGCATATCATAGCATACTAAGATAAACATGGCATGAGAAATACTATGCGGAAGCTAAAAACCATAATATAACTGAAGTGGGGAATACCCAATTCTGTTTGAATAACATACTGAACAAGAGATTGCAATACTAGATTATAATCTCAAAATGCTAGAACTGATTCGAACTATGTCTGAAATAAGCCTCTAACTGACTAGAGAAGATGTGGCATGCCCCAACTAACTCTAGCAAAAATGAAACTGAAAGACTGAAAGTAAAATAAAACATGTCTATCATCCTCGAAGAATGAGGACTCATCACTGGTACTGCTGAACTGGAGATCAAGAACCGATCTATGCGTGATCTGAATGCTGAGGACCTGAACCTACATCATGAGAAAGTGTAGCGCAGAGTATGCATTAGTACTTAAAGGGTACTGAGCATACATAATAGGATAAAGTTGAACAACATATACATAACTAAATAAAGCATACTGATCAATGATATAAGATGAACATGAAGAATATACTTAACATGCTGAATATGAACTAAACTGAATGCAATGACCAAGTTCATAACATTTTGAAACTTAATACTAAACTATAACTCATGACCTTGTCAATGCACTAGAATCTAACTGTGGGCGATACTAATAACCGACATAAAACCACGTGACCTAAATGTGGAGTTCGATGTATACGCCCCATCGAAAGGACCCAATAGACCTTGCTAGGGGTATAAAGGCATGACTGGGGTGATCACAAAATATGATGCCCACAAAGGGGACTTAACCTACCAAAGCACGTAGTTTTGGGACTATGAGGGTGACTAACCCTAGTCCAACTCAGTATTAAGCCTACTCCCAATAGAATGTATAAAATACAACATAACTAAAATAAATTGGATAGCTCGAGATTATGACATGCGAACTAAAAATGCAACATTAAGTACAGATAATGCAACATTTGAAAACTGATACATGTATATCTGTATAAACTAACCTAGCAAGTGTAATTCATGAACTAAACGAATCTACACAACTAGGGTTTTGAATTCCACGCAAGAATTAAGTAACACAGTTACAAAAATGTAATATTCTGATTAGGATTAATCTAACAGCTAAATCACAACAATAATATCAAGTTCTAGAAAACCTAAGTCTAAACATAATGAAGGGAATCAAGAACCTTACTAAATTTTAGGGACCTAATGGTTGAAAGGAACCTGCTAGTGAAATCCCACATACCTGGTGACGAATTTCACGAAGAAATCTTTCGATTTCAGGGCTGGAACTGAGGGAAACTTGCTGCATTCTTGGAAAGGGTTTGGTCAATGCTTTTTTTCTTCTTTTTCTTGGTTTGATCAATTTCTTTGAGAATGAATTGGTTAGGGTAAGTTTTGACTAAGTTACTAGGCTCAAACTTACCAAAATGACGTAGTTAAGAGGTTAACTGACGTAGTTTAGGTGTCGAGAACTATAGACGGGCCTGACTGACGGACCGTCGACTGATCTACGGTCCGTCCTGGTCAGTCGTCGACTAGCTTCAGAGAGGGGCTGTTGAAGGGTCTAAACCACGAAACTGTACCACAAACCATGGTCCCACCTACGATCCGTAGGTCCTGGCATGGGTCGACCCTTAACTGAGATTTTCTGGTTTCTAGGGAGGGGATGCAGCTGGCCAACCACAGACCCCAAGTACTGTCTGTGGGTCACCCTATGGTCCGTAGGTGGCCCCATCTATGGCACTTGCAACTTTTAAAATTTCTACATTCTAGTCTACCTAGCATACGAGGTGTTACATTATCTCCCTCTTGGGAATATTAATCCTCGAATCAAGACTAAACTAGTTGAATATGGAGGGAAGGAGTTGTAAACCTAACAACTAAATACTAGAAACTGAAATCTAACTGAACTAAGTTCCAAGAACATGCAAATGCATTGAAAATGCAGGACTAACTGAAGGAACAAAATACTAAGACTGAATTTACGCGTGAGTAACTGAAATACCAGAGAGGAACTATTACCTCAAGCTAAAATGGAATCGAAAGGAAAGAGGTGAGGATACTTAGCCTTCATAGCTACTTCTGTTTCCCAAGTAGCTCCCTCTATGGCTTGACTCCTCCACAAAACCTTAACTGAAGCGACTTCTTTGTTTCTCAACTTTCAAACCCGACGATCAAGAATTTCAACTGGATCATCCTCATATGTGAGACTGTCCTTCAAAGCCACACTTTCCAATGGTACTACGGATGCTAGATCACCCACATACTTTTTCAAAAATGAAACGTGAAAGACCGGATGCAACGCTGCTAGTTCTATTGGTAACTCTAACTCATAAGCCACTTTACCAACTCTTTTCAAAATCCTATAAGGAACCACATATCTAGGACTGAGCTTCCCTTTCTTGCCAAATCTCATCACCCCTTTCATTAGTGACGCTTTCAGGAAAACCCAGTTATCAATTTGGAACTCCAAGTCCCTTCTCCTTACATCTGCATAGGACTTATGGCGACTCTGGGATGTGTTAAGTCTATCTCTGATGAGGTGAACTTTTTACATAGCGTCATGAACCGAATCTGGTCCTATCAAGGCTGCTTCACCTATTTCAAACCAACCAACTGGATATCTATATCTACGCCCATATAATGCCTTATAAGGTGCCATCTGGATACTAGAATGGTTGTTATTATTGTAGTCGAATGCAATAAGAGAAAGGTGATCATCCCAACTACCCTTGAAGTCGATCACGCAATCTCTCAACATGTTCTCTAAGGTCTGAATGGTACTCTCTGCCTTACCATCCATCTGTGGATGAAATGTTATGCTAAGGTTAACCTGAGTACTAAGACCTTTCTGAAATGACTTCCATAAATGAGAGGTAAATTGAGGACCTCTACCTGAGACGATAGACAAAGGAACCCCATGCAACCTGACTATCTCATTAATGTAAAGCTTGTCATAGTCCTCTGGTGAATTTGTATTCTTAACAGCTAAAAAGTGAGTGGACTTAGTAACTTTGTCTACTATCATCCAAATGGAGTCATGTTGTCTACGAGTACACGGTAAACCTTTAATGAAGTCCATGTGTATCACTTCCCACTTCCATGTAGGAATGTGTATCTCTTGTGTTATACCTCCTGGTTTCTGATGTTTTACCTTCACCTGCTGACAATTAGGGCACTTAGCCACAAAATCTGCTATATCCTTTTTCATGCCATTCCACCAAAAGACTTCCCGCAGATCACAGTACATCTTAGTGGCACCTGGATGAATTGAATACCTGGAGTTATGGGCTTCTATAAGGATCTATTGTATCAACTCACCCACCTTAGGAAAACATAAACGACCCTGGTAGCGAAGCACACCATATCCCCCTTGAGCGAAAACCTTAACTTTTTGTTGATGAACTGCACCCTTTAATTGAAGCAATATAGGATCACTGTTTTGTTTTTCCTTAACCTCCACTACCAATGAAGATTCTGACCCATTCTGAACTGTTACACCACAATTTGATATGCTCATAAGGCAAACTCCTAAGCGAGCAAGCCAGTAAACATCCTTCTCTAATTTCTTCATTTCTTTCTCAACACTACACTACCCATAGTTAGTCTGCTAAGAGCATCAGCTACTACATTGGCCTTACCAGGATGGTAAAGCACATTAATATCATACTCTTTGAGGAACTCAAGCTATCTCCTCTGGCGAAGATTCAACTCTTTCTGGGTGAACACATACTGAAGGCTTTATGTTTTGTGAACACGTCTATGTGAACACCATACAAGTAATGTCTTTTAATATTTAGGGAAAATACCATTGTTGCAAGCTCGAGGTCAGGAGTTGGAGAGTTATTCTCATGCACCTTAAGCTGTCTAGAAGCATAAACTATAACCTTGCCTCGCTACATCAACACACAACCTAGGCCGACTCTCGATGCATCACAATAGATCACTTAACCGTCTAAACCCTTTGGTAGAGTCAAAAAAGGACCTATAGTCAACCTAGTTTTAGGTTCTAAGAAGCTCTTCTCACAATCATAAGACCACTAAAACCTAACCTTTTTATGAGTCAACTTAGTTAATATAGATGCTCTGGATGAAAATCCTTTCACGAACCTTCTGTAATAACCGGCTTTACCCAACAAACTTTTGATTTCTGTAGGAGACATAGGTCGGGGCCATTGTTTCACTGACTCTAGGGTTCTGAGAGAATATCTCGACTGACATCGAAGTTTACTACTAAAAAACGAGTTACAAAGGAAATAGTACCCCCTGGATCTAACAAAGCATAGACATCTAAGTGAAAGACTCGTAATGTACCAGTGACCACATTCAGAGAATCTTCCTAGTTCTGGCGAGCCTGGAGAGTATACAGCCTATTATGGCACTGACCGCCACTTGTACTAGATGAAGCAACTTGCTGAGTCGGGCGACCCGCTAGTGCTGCTGGAGCTATAGACTAAGCCCTACTAGTGTTATCTCCTTGACCCTATTTAGAATAAGGGCAATCCCTCAACCTATGACCAGACTGACCACACCTAAAACATCCATCCTTTCCTGCAAGACACTAGCCCAGATGGTTCTTACCATACTTTGGACACGTTAGGTAGGTACTAGTACCTAAAAAACTCCCCTGCGACTTAGAGCATGATGCCCTACCTTTCTGATATAGTCAAAACCTAGGGGATGGAGCACTAGCTAATGAAGGTTCTGGAGCTGAAGACTGATGCTGAAACTGCGAGCGATTTCCACCACTCGATTTCTGATGAGAGTACTCATAATTCCCTCTTCTAACCTTCTTGTTGTCCTTAGCCTGTTCCCAAAGCTTATCTCCCTCAACCTACTGAGCATGAGTCATGAGCCTAGATATATTTATGTCCTCTAACAATATAGCATTTCTGCATTCTATCTTCACCAAGTCAGATACTCGAAAAAGGAACTTACTCATCTTCACCCTGGGATCAGCAACTATACGTGGAGCGTACTTGGAGAGCTGGATGAACTTGAGTCCGTACTCTTGGACTGTCATAGAACCTTGCCTTAAATTCATGAGCTCTTGAGCTTTTGCCTCTCTCAACTCTCTTGGAAAGAAACTGTCTAGAAAAGCTCTGGTAAGAAACTCCCAAGTCATAGGAGCTAAGTTCTAACCCCTGTTTTCCTTCCATTGAGTGAACCAAATGTGAGCTACATCCTTGAGCTGGTAGGATGACAACTCTACCCTATCATTTCCAGTTACTTGCATCACTCCAAAGATCTTTTTGACCTCATCAATACAATTCTGGGGATCCTCACCAACTAGCAACCCTAGAAACTCAGGCGGATTCACCCTAACGAAATCACGAACTGTCACTGCCACTGATCCACCACTAGCATTTGTAGGAACTGGAACCTACTGATTGTTCTGGTTGGCTACACTCTAGGCCAAAAGCTGAATGGTGTTTCGAAACTCTCCATTCGAAACTTTATGATCTGGGACTAGAGGAGTTGCATTAGATTTTCAGGCATTAGCATTCCTTGTGTAAGCTCTACAAGGAGGCATGATCAGAAAACACATAACGTTGAGTTAGAAAAAGGAAATCATACCCATGCACGATAAGAATATCAAGAAAGTGAAGTTTTTCCTAGAAACACTTCGTAGCCTCCCCCTCATAAATGTGGCGCTCTTCACACTCACGAGACTCTGCTTAGTGCGGCTTTTCAGATATCCTAGGACTCTTAAACATAGTGCTTTGATAACAAGTTTTTCACGCGCCGAGGCTACCCCCTTGGCGTAAACATGGGACCTAGGATCACGAGTGACCCCAAGAAAACTCTAAGGTGGCATATAATAGCATACTAAGATAAAAATGTCATGAGAAATACTATGTGGAAGCTAAAAACCATAATATAACTAAAGTGGGGAATACCCAATACTGTCTGAATAACATACTGAACAAGAGTTTATAACACTAGATTATAATCTCAAAACGCTAGAACTGATTCTAACTATGTCTGAAATAATCCTCTAACTGACTAGAGATGCCTGGACATTCCCCCAACTAACTCTAGTAAAACTGAAAATGAAAGACTGAAAGTAAAAAGAAAACATGTATATCGTCCTCGAAGAATGAGGACTCACCACTGGTACTGCTGAATTGGAGATCGGGAACCAATCTATGTGTGATATGTATGCTGAGGACCTGAACCTACATCAAGAGAAGATGTAGCTCAGAGTATGCATCAGTACTTGAATGGTACTGAGCATGCTGGATAGGATAAAGTTGAACAACATATACATAAATGAAATAAAGCATACTGATCAATGATATATGATGAACATGAAGAATATACTAAACATGTTAAACTTGAACTAAACTGAATGCAGTGACCAAGTTCATAACATACTGAAACTAAATACAGATCTGTAACTGATGACTTGGTCAATGCACTAGTATATGATTGTGGTAGTTACTAATAACTGACATAAAACCACGTGTGCTAAACGTCGATTCCAATGTATACACCCCATCGAGAGGACCCAATATACCCTGCCAAGGGTATAAAGGCATTCTTGGAGAGGGTTTGGTCGATGCTTTCTCTATTTTTTTTCTTGGTTTGATCGATTTCTTTGAGAAGGAATTGGTTAGGGTAAGTTCTGATTAAGTTACTAGGCTTAAACTGACCAAAATGACGTAGTTTAGGGGTTAAAAGACGTACTTAGGTGTCCAACGCATAGGGAAAAGACCAAATGACACCTGACTTAAAAACTGTCGTGGCCAATCGATGGGCCTGACCGGCAGACTGTCGACTGACCTACGGTCCGTCCTGTTCAGTCGTCGATTGGCTGCTGAGGGGTCTGAACCATGGACCGTGGTCCCACCTATGGTCTGTAGGCCCTGGCATGGGTCGACCCTTAGCTGAGATTTTCTGGGTTTCTTGGGAGGGGTTGCAGGTGCTCAACCACGAACCCCACATATGGTCCATAAGTCACCCTACGGTCCGTAGGTGGCCCTATTGGTGGCACATGTAACTTTTGAAATTTCTGCATTTTGGTTTTCCTAGCATACGGGATGTTACAGGTATCAAGTGCATCTAGGCCGGTTCATCGCTACAGAGATGTGGGATATGGCACTGAACGAGAGAGCAGGTTGGCCATTTCCCTTTCTGATAGGGAAACTTTTCTTGTAGGCAAATATTTCACCGACTAAGTTTGTGGATAAGTGGGTAGAAGCATCCAAAGTCAGTGCCACATCAAAGATAAAGGATGTAGATAACAATCTTACTGGGTTAAGAGAAGTGTCGTTTGGCCCGTTAGCAGTTGTAACCCCATGTGCCGGTTGAGATTCACGAGCTGAAGGAGGTAGTGAACAGGGTGAATCTTCAAATCCATCTATAGGCACACCACCACCAGCTTTATTTTCACAGGCCGCATGTACTTTTGTGGCTATCCCTACTGTGATGTTTGAGCGTTTGGTTGCAGAGTAGAGATAGACCTGGTCCATAGTAGACCAGATTGTGCTCAAACTACCTCAGGTAGTGATGTTTGCATAATCAAGACACAACTTTTGATGCAAGTGTCTACGATTGTACAATAGCTTAGTAACCCAACCAAGGGTTGGGATGGTTCCCAAGAGAGTGGTTTTGAGAATTAATAAAAAAATAAAACTTAGTTCTAACTAGTCGTAACTAAAGACATTAACGATTAAAACTATTGTAAATTAAAGGGGGACACAAGAGTGTCAATTAACAATGGGGTTTTGTCACTAGTAAGTAAAAACTACAAAATAAACAAGGGTTTCTAAGCAATGAGAGGGTATCCTTGGGATGTGACGGGAATACGGGTTAAGCTAGATTATTGGGTACATGCTTTCGATAGAAGATTCATAGAATAATCATGACTAGGCTAGACATTAAAGGGGATAAACTCTCTCTCGAGCAACTTACCCCGTTACAAGCGTGTTCCTCTCGGACACCCACTTGCCGCATAAAGAACAACCTCTGCCTTAACCCACTCACTCTCTCGAGCTGAGTGTGTAGACATGGGACTAAGGTTCACTCTCTCGAGCTGAACCTCATGTTGACCCAGTCACACTGGCCATTAATTTAATTGTCTACGACCTCTCTCTCGAGCAAGCCGAAAACACATATATGAGATTATATTTGCAACTACAACCTCATTAAGTTCATCCACAACCACTAAATGAAATCACAATTAAACTACGATTAAACTATCAGCAAGCAAGACCCAACAATTATCTTAACCCATATTCGCTAAATTGCATCCCAAGAATTGGGGGTTTAGCCACACATGTATAAGAGAATGAAATTTATACCAAATTGAGATGGCATTCAACTTGGTATTAAGATTTAAGTCTTGATACAGGCCAAAATCAAAGAATCCAAGAGACCTAAATCCAAATCTTGAAGATGAAACCCTTTGGATTTTCAAGTTTCAAAACCCTCTCAAGCTTCGAGTAAAAATATCAAAAAGTACTATTCTATATGAAAATTATAATAATTGTTCGACACTTAAAACTACAACTCTAACTATATTTATAGTTTTCTCAAATTTGTGCTGCAGCGGATCATTCGGCGTCATTAGTCGGAATCGCCGATCAACTTGGTGATTCACCTTTTGGTGTAGTTCATAGTCGTCTAGCACCAGCCTTCAGCATCGTCGTGCTTTGGGTCATTGGGCGACTTGGTACTGCTTCACGAAACTTCTCGGTGATTTGTTGACTGCTTCCTTTTTCCGCCGACTTGATCTTTTCCTTCAGGGCTCAGCACACTAGAACAAAAGGCGAAGTACGATCCTTCGGCGACTCACCAAGTGGACTCGGTGATCCTCATGCCTTTATTTCTTTGTTCTTTTCAGCCTTTTCATTCCTTTTTGTGACGTAGTGGCCATGCTTTACTTCAAACTTCAAATACCTAAACCTTAAAGGTTTTCATCAGATATTGAGATAAAATAAGCATTTGAGGACACAATTTCTATTAAAATATAGCCCTAAATGAGTCAAATTTGTGGACTCATGAACACCCCCAACTTAAACTTTTGCTTGTCCTCAAGTAAAACTTAAGTCCAGCAGTTCAACAAGGATGTCTCAAACAGTGCTACACAAGACTCAATTTACTTATGCAAGGATCAATTGTGTACTCAAAGATTCAAGTTGTGACACACCATTACCAAAGATTCTCAAGCTCGCAATACTTTCTTCAAATGTAAGTTCAAGCTCAACAAAAGCCTCTGAATGCCCTCACACAAATGATGATTCCATTTTCACACGCAAAGGTATAATCAATTTAAAGTTCAAGAATCAGGTACAACGCTCACACTCACAAAGATGAACACAATGCATGCTTTCACCCATATGTTTGCCCATATTTTCCAATCAACATTTGTTTCAACTTTCTCAAGATCATAAAGTTCTTAACAAGGCTTGTAACGGGGTTGAGTTCAAAGGTATGCTCATTTAGGCTCAGTGACTTTTATCCTCATGAAATGTGGTGCTCTTAACACTTCCTTTCCTTTTTCCTTCATCATTTTCATTAGTGCATCGTAGGTCATCCTATTATTTGCTTCCCATGGATTGTTCGAAACCCTATTTCTTTGGTACTTTATTCCACAACTTTCTCTTTTTTTTTCTTTTTTTTTTATATATGGAAGGGTTCCATTTTTCTCAACACCATGGGTGAAAGGAGACTTTCCTTGCACTTCTTAACTTTCCCTTTTCTTTTTGACCACACCCCCAACTTAGGCTTTTGGCCTAAGTTGGCTATTCAATTAACCACAATTCAAGAGGATTATAGGTAATGGATTAAGAAAGGTCTAGTTTTCATCAAGTTTCTTCCAAATAAAGGTAAGACTCAAAGGATGTTCAAGATAGAATCACACGCTCACAAGGTAGGTCACAAAAGTTGTATATGTCATTGGTTCACACTCTTCGAAGTTGCCTAAGATCATATCAAGAGAAAGTCATACTTAGTCAGCCGGACCAACAGGGCAAATTCTAGGTGTTGTCATGCATGGTTCTAGGTAAGATTATCACACAAGGCATTGACACTTAAGTCAAACAAGACTCCACATTTTCACTAGTATGAAACGGTCATCACAAGAAAATTGATTTGATAAATGGCTAATCACAACGAGTTGCAAAGAGTTCACATATTGTCTATGCAACTTCATTTGGCATCATCGTAGTCGTACATTCATGTTCGTTCGATTGTAAGCACTATTTAAGTCATCGGTATTGATCAAAACTGAGACTCAAATTTGCCAAGGAACAACCACATTCAACACACGAGAGGTGGCACAAATTTTTCGGACTGGTTCAAAATCAAAATAAAAGGAGCCACAAGCTCAAATATCCATAGAAAAGCAGTATTAACAGAATTTTAAACAGAACATCCCAAATATAAACATAAAACATGAACAAAAGTTGCACACAAAATGTGTGGGCCTCACCCCACCACAAACAAAAACATTTGTCCTCAAATGCAAATAACAAAATATCCAGAATGTAAATTAAAGGATGATAGAATGTAAAAACATTAAAGTTTTGAAGCAAAGGAGGTGAACATATCAAGCAGTACTTGCAAGCGAATGGAGCTACAGTCATTAGAAGGGATCCTGTCTAAGTAGTCGCTCCATCTGCCTGAGCATCAATACCCGATGTGTCCTCTTGGAATTTGACAATGGCCCCCGGAGCTTCTTCGGAAGATTCAGTGGCTGCTAACTTACTCAGACTGTCCAAATCATGAGCCGCCAAAAAAGAGTGGATAGCTGTGAAGAATCCACATCTACATGAAGGAATAGTGGGGTCTCAGTGATTTGTTTTCTTGCCTGCACTGGGTTTCTTGCCCTCATTATCTGTTTTGGGAGGATCTATCGCCTTTGTATTTTTCTTGAAATTTTTCACTCTTGTTTGTCGGGGTGGCATATCTCTTCCAGCTACTTTCGGTCTAGCCATTTCTGCAAAGCTTTGAGATAAATTTAGAAAGTATTTAGACAAAAGCAAGGCTGTTTGAATTCAAAATTACTTCCCGCAATGGGGACGTTAGGCAAACTGCCGAGCAGTTTGGCGAACTCGACTTAACTCGTCAAATGGCTCAACGTGCCTAGTTTCCACCCATCTTGTTGAATCCAACCCTGCAACTCCCGAAAACAAAATCAAAGCATGCACCAGCATAATTAAGGTAGGACCCATAACACCCAAACACAACCCCTAAAATTTTAATCCAGTTTAAGGCATGCATTTACTGGAATTCAACAGTCACAACTACTCGAACAAGGATATAAAATTAAATCATGCATGTAAACAATCTAATCCTCTCAGGGAGGAGTACAGCACTTCAAGCAGATCATTCTATTGCAAATGAGTATAGTTTATGATACATTAAACTTGGGGCATAGAGAACTAACCTTTTGTGTCGCTAAGGAGATGATTGAAATACTAAGCGGCAATGTAATCAAAGTCCGAGCACAATTCAACAACTAAAATTCTCTAAAGGTGCAAGAAATATAGAAACTAAAGTACAGGTATGATTTTGGACAGATAAAAAGTTAGGGAAAGTAAATGCCATTGAAACTTTTAAACCTTTGGCTTGCAAAAACCATCCAATTTTTGCCCACTCGGTGACATTAGTCAAGCTAGCCTACTCACTCGGCGGAACGCCGACCATTTAGTTTCTTCACCAAAATTTACAAGACCTCTGGTTTACGAAGGAGGTCCAAACGGCGGTTTCCATCGTGATCACCGACATGGTCGGCAATTCGCCAATAATTTCCAAAGCTCGCCGAGTTTTACAGACTCCAATGTTGAAGATGTTTTGAGTCAAATGGCGGATAAGGTCGGATTCACCGACCCCTTCGGGGTCTCACCGACTGGATCTATTGCTCGCCATCCTTCACCTTTTTGAACACTTCTCATACTTTAACGTGTGCAAACAACACACCATTATTTTACCAAGAAATAAATTTTAAAATAGCAATTAAAGGGGTTTTGGGTTGCCTCCCAAACAACGCCTTAGTTAACGTCGCGGCACGACGCAACAGCACCTTCAGGCGTCTTCCAAATACACCACTTGAACCAAAGAAATCTCTTGACAATCCACAAAATATAATTTCAAACATTGTCCATTCACTTTAAATGGAGGTCCTTCCTGATCTTTAACTTCTATGGAACTATTGGTAAACGCTCGTGTTACTCTAAAAGGTCCAGACCATTTGGATTTGAGCTTTTCGGGAAAGAGTCTAAGTCGAGGGTTGTATAACAAAAGCCAATCTCCTACCTTGAAGTCCCGCTTGAGTATCCGAGCATCACGCTATTTCTTCATCTTCTCTTTGTAGATGGCTGAACTTTCATACGATGTGAGTCTAAATTCGTCCAGTTCATTCAACTACTCTACCCTCTCTCTTGAAATTTTTGAACAGTCCAAATTTGAAGCTTTCAATGCCCACAATGCTTTGTGTTCTAACTCGATGGGAAAATGACAAGCCTTACCATAAACGAACAGATATGGAGACATACCGATAGGTGTTTTGTAAGCGGTCTGATATGCCCATAGTGCATCATCGAGTTTCCTAGACCAGTCAATTCTGTTGGCATTTACTGTCTTTGCTAGGATGCTTTTGATTTCCCGATTTGACACTTCGACTTGGCCACTTTTTTATGGATGATATGGGGTTGATACCTTGTGTTTCACTCCATATTTGCTCAGTGCTATTGAAAACCACCTATTGCAAAAGTGGGACCCCTCATCGCTAATAATTTCCCTAGGAGTGCCAAATCTTGCGAAGATGTAGCGTTTCATAAATTGGACAACACTTTTTCCTTCGTTGTTTGAAAGTACAACGGCTTCCAGCCATTTGGAAACATAATCTACAACCACTGAGATATATTTATTTCCAAACAAGCTCACAAATGGGCCTATGAAATCGATCCCCCATACATCGAATAGTTCGACTTCCAAAATAGGAGTGAGAGGCAACTCATGCCTTCTAGACACTCCGCCTTGCTGCTGACATTGAGAGCTTTTCTTCGCAAATTCATGTGCATCTTTGTATCGAGACAGCCAGTAATAACCACTTTGGAGAACTTTAGCAGCAGTGCAAATACCACTATGGTGACCTCCCACTGGAGATACATGGCAAGCATGGAGAATTTCTACCGCTTCTTCTTCCGGAACACACCTCCTAATAACATGGTCAGCACATTTTCAAAACAAGTATGGTTCATCCCAAAAGTACTTTTTAACATTGAACATGAATCTCTTTTGTTGGTAAAAGGACAGCTCATCCGGCATCAATCCACTCACAATGTAATTTGCAAAATTTGAATACCATGGTGTAGGTTAGAGAGATATAGCAAACACCTGCTCGTCGGGGAAGGAGTCGTCTATGTCAACCTCACACTTGGTATCTTCCCTTCTTTCCAACCTTGATAAGTGGTCAGCCACTTGATTTTTGCAGCCCTTTTGATCTTTCACCTCAAAATCGAACTCTCGTAATAGTAGCACCCACCTTATCAATCTTGGTTTTCAATCTTTCTTCACCATCAAGTAGCAGAGTGCAGCATGATCAGTGTGTACTATTACTTTGGAGCCTAGCAAGTATGCCCGACACCATTCAAATGCATAGACCACTGCGAGCAACTCTTGTTCAGTGACCGTATAATTTTGCTGGGCACTATTTAGAATTGTGCTTGCGTAATACATTGGGTGAAATGGTTTGTTGCACTTTTTCCCCAACACTACCCCCAATGCCATACCACTAGCATCACACATTACTTCGAAAGATTCGGACCAATCAGGACTGACGATAATCGGGGTGGATACTAATTTTTCTTTCAAACACTTAAATGCAGCCATACAAGCATCATCAAAATAGAACCCCACTTCCTTCTCTAGGAGTTTGCATAGTGGGTGTGCAATCTTTGAGAAGTCTTTAATGAATATTCGGTAGAAACATGCATGTCCCAAGAAGCTGTGAATACCCTTTACTGAAATTGGCGGGGGTAGTTTTTCAATTACCTCAATTTTTGCCTTATCAACTTCTAGCCCTTGTTGTGACACCTTGTGCCCTATAACAATACCTTCCTTCACCATGAAATGACATTTCTCTCGATTTAGGACCAGGTTCGTTTCCACGTATCTTTGAAGCACTTGGCCTAAGTGTGTTAAGTACTCTTCAAACGTATCCCCTACGACTAAAAAGTCATTCATAAATACTTCCATAGACTCTTCGACCATATCTGCAAAGATAGACAAAATGCAACGTTGAAATGTGGTTGGGGCATTACGTAGTCCGAATGGCATTCTTTTGAATGCAAATGTTCCATATAGGCAAGTGAAAGTGGTTTTTTCTTGGTCTTTCGGCGCAATAGATATTTGATTGTAACCGGAGTACCCATCCAAAAAACAATACCACCCTCTTTCTGATAACCGGTCAAGCATCTGGTCCATAAAAGGCATTGGAAAATGGTCTTTCTCGGTCCATGAGTTGAGCTTTCGATAGTCCATGCATACTCTCCACCCAGTCACTGGTCTTGTCGGCACAAGTTCTCCTTTTGCATTTGGGATTACAGTTATACCTCATTTTTTTGTTACACATTACACCAGACTTATCCACTTAGTATCTGCAATAGGGTAGATCACTCCCGCATCTAGCCACTTGATGATCTTCTTTTTTCACCACCTTTTGCATTTGAGGGTTCAATCTTTGTTGATGCTCCACACTAGGTTTACCTGCACTGTCAAGCCAAATCTTATGAGTATAGATGCCAGGAGGAATTCCTACTATATCGGCTATTGTCCATCCAATCATTTTTATATGCTTCCGCAGTACTTCAATGAGCAATTTCACCTGCCTTTCAAGCAAATCGGCTTCGATAATCACTGGTAAAGTATTATTGGCTCCTAAGAAGGCATATTTGAGATGAGAGGGTAGGGCTTGTAACTCCAGATTTGGTGGTTCTTCTGTTGATTCCTTTGCAGGAGGATTTTCTTTGTTTTTCAGGTCGAGTGTTGTGCTAGTAACTTCAAATGTTGCACTTCCGTCTACTTGTGGAACACACAAACACTCAAAACAAAATTGAAAATTAGGTAAGTAGACTGCAACTAATAAGAACGAAAAATTTACTAAACTAAAAATTCTCAAATAACACCACTCCCCAGCAATGGCGCCATTTTGATGTTTGCCTAATCAAGAAACAACTTTCGGTGCAAGTGTCTACGATCGTACAATAGTTTAGTAACCCAACCAAGGGTTGGGATCGTTCCCAAAAGAATGGTTTTGAGAATTAATAGAGGAATAAAACTTAGTTCTCACAAGTCGTAGCTAAAGACATTAACGATTAAACACATTGTAAATTAAAGGGGGACACAAGAGTGTTAATTAACAATGGGGTTTGTCACTAGTAAGTAAAAACAACAAAATAAACAAGGGCTTCTAAGCAATGATAGGGGATCCTTGGGATCTAACGGGATTACGGGTTAATCTAGATTATTGGGTACATGCTTTTGATAGAAGATTCATACAATAATTATGACTAGGCTAGACTTTTAGGGAGATAAGCTTTCTCTCGAGCAACTTACCCCGTTTCAAGCGGGTTCCTCTAAGACACCCACTTGCCACAAGAAGAACAGTTTCCGCCTTAACCCACTCACACTCTCAGCTAAGTGTGTGGACATGGGACTAGGGTTCACTCTCTCGAGCTAAACCTCATGTCGACCCACTCGCACTAGCCATCAATTTAGTGGTCTTAGTTTTACGACCTCTCTCTCAAGCAAGCCAAAAACACATATATGAGATTATATTTGCAATTAAAACCTCATTAACTTCATCCACAACCACTAAACAAAATCACAATTAAACTACGATTAAACTGTCAACAAGCAAGACCCATAAAATATCTTAACCCATATTCGCTAAATCACACCCCAAGAATTGGGGGTTTTTAGCCACACATGTATAAGACATAGAAATTTATACCAAATTGAGATTTCATTCAACTGGGTATGAAGATTTAACTCTTGATATAGGCCAAAATCAAAGAATCCAAGAGACCCAAATCCAAATCTTGAAGATGAAACCCTTTGGATGTTCAAGTTTCAAAATCCTCTCAAGCTTCGAGAAAAAATATCAAAAAGTACTATTCTATATGAAAATTATAATAATTGTTCGACACTTAAAACTACAACACTAACTAGTATTTACAGTTTTCACAGATTTGTGCTTGAGCGAATCATTCGATGTCGTGTCGGAATCACCGATCAACTCGGCGATTCACCCTGTGGTGTAGTCCATTGCCATTTTGCACCAGCTTTCAGCATCGTCGTGCTCTCGATCATTGGGTGACTTGGTACTGCTTCATGGAACTTCTCGGTGATGTGTCAGCTGCTCCTTTTTTTTTTTGACTTGATCCTTTCCTTCGAGGCTCAGCACACTGGAACAAATGGCGAAGTAGGATCCTTCGGCGACTCGCCAGGTGGACTCGACGATCCTCAAGCCTTCAGTTCTTCATTCTTTTCAGCCTTTTCATTCCTTTTTGCGATGTAGTGTCCATGCTTTACTTCAAATATCAAATACCTGAAACTTAAAGGTTTTCATCAAATATTGAGATAAAATAAGCATTTAAGGACACAATTTCTATAAAAATATAGCCCTAAATAAGTCCAATTTGTGGACTCATCAGGTAGTACAGAGGGATGTATTAGCTAAGGAGAGGCGGCTGAAGAATGAGATGCAACAAGAGCTTGTGGTACTAAAAAACTAGATTGACGGTCTTGACGTCCATATGGGCAATCAAATACAGACTACAAGTTCAATAAATGATGAGGAGTTGAAGGCGTAGTTGGATAAGATGCGAGTTGACTTTGCTAAACTGGCCGAGAAGCATGTGCCCCCTCTAGTTGTGTCGGATTCCTTGATGGGCCCATTCAGTGAGCCTCATTCCAATCAAGCACTTGGCGATATCTGGGCTGACGTACCAAAAGATAAATCCAGCAAGAGAAAATAGAAGGATGTGGTTTCTGATGAGGAGCAGCAGACAGAAATCTCCAAAGAGGAAAGGAGATAGCTCAAGAAGGCAAGGAAGGAATCTAAGAGATTGGCAAGAGAAGCAACAACACTTGAGCAGTAAAGACGAGAAACGATTTTGGCCGGCGCTTCTGGTAGTACTATACCAGACCTGATTGATAGAAGACAGCCTATCCTAGTTAAGGTATCTGAGAGTGTACCCATTGATAAGGGTGTCGACACTGCCCCGACTACCGGCGCCTAGTACGCCGTAGGTATGACCCCTTCTCACTGCCCTTGTTTTGTGTTTATTTTTTACTGTGAGGGAAAAGTCTTTTTGTTTTGAGGGAGGGTGGGGAGGGTGGTAAGAAACCCGCCATAAGTGTTAGAAATGATGGAAATTTGCTCTGTTTTAGGTTTGAATTATGTCTGATTTGTGAAGTTTTTTATTGTTTTTGAAATGTGAACCCTCAAATGAGTTACATATTCTTCCTCATTCCTAGAGTAAATGAGGATATCATAAATAAAGACGATAATGAACAAGTCCAAATACTACTTGAACACCCTGTTTGACACTTAAAACTACAACACTAACTTGTATTTATAGTTTCCACAGATTTGTGCTTGAGCGAATGATTCGAAGTCATGTCGGAATCGCCGATCAACTCGGCGATTCACCCTGTGGTGTAGTTCATTGCCGTCTTGCACCAGCTTTCAGCATCGTCGTGCTCTCGGTCATTGGGCAACTTGGCACTGCTTCGCGGAACTTCTCGGTGATGCATCGACTGCTCCTTTTTTGTTCCGACTTGATCCTTTCCTTCAGGGCTCAGCACACTGGAACAAAAGGCGAAGTAGGATCCTTCGGCCACTCGCCAAGTGGACTCGGCGATCCTCAAGCCTTCAGTTCTTCATTCTTTTCAACCTTCTCATTCCTTTTTGCGATGCAGTGTCCATGCTTTACTTCAAACATCAAATACCTTAGACTTAAAGGTTTTTATCAAATATTGAGATAAAATAAGCATTTAAGTACACCATTTCTATTAAAATATAGAACTAAATAAGTCCAATTTGTGGACTCATCAGGTGGTACAGAGGGATGTATTAGCTAAGGAGAAGCGGCTGAAGGATGAGATGTAACAAGAGCTTGTGGTACTAAAAAACTAGATTGACGGTCTTGACGTCCATATGGGAAATCAAATACAGACTACAAGTTCGATAAATGATGAGGAGTTGAAGGCGTAGTTGGATAAGATGCGAGTTGACTTTGCTAAACTGGCCGAGAAGCATGTTCCCCCTCTAGTTGTGTCGGATTCCTTGATGAGCCCATTCAGTGAGCCTCATTCCAATCAAGCACTTGGCGATATCTGGGCTGACGTACCAAAAGAGAAATCCAGCAAGAGAAAATAGAAGGATGTGGTTTCTGATGAGGAGCAGCAGACAGAAATCTCCAAAGAGGAAAGGAGATAGCTCAAGAAGGCAAGGAAGGAATCTAAGAGATTGGCAAGAGAAGCAACAACACTTGAGCAGTAGAGACGAGAAACGATTTTGGCCGGCGCTTCTGGTAGTACTATACCAGACCTGATTGATAGAAGACGGCCTATCCTAGTTACGGTATTTGAGAGTGTACCCATTGATAAGGGTGTCGACACTGCCCCGACTACCGGCGCCTAGTACGCCGTAGTTATGACCCCTTCTCACTGCCCTTGTTTTGTGTTTATTTTTTACTGTGAGGGAAAAGTCTTTTTGTTTTGAGGGAGGGTGGGGAAGGTGGTAAGCAACCTGCCATAAGTGTTAAAAATGATGGAAATTGGCTCTGTTTTAGGTTTGAATTATGTCTGATTTGTGAAGTTTTTTATTGTTTTCGAAATGTGAATAATTGCTAGCAGCAGCCAAATCGTTGGGTTTGTGTTGTGTCTGAAATAATAAGAAATATGTCCTTAATTTGACAATCTAACTATTAGACTCTTTGTACGACATCTTAGATACACATGTGTTGAGCATTGCTAGCTTGGAACATAAATCGGTTAACTAAAACATTCAAAAGTGTAAACATGTGTCATATGAGTGTGAGGTTTGTATGAAGTCTAATAGGGGGTCCAGTAGCTAGAACTTGCCTGAGTAGTGTTTCTAGAATCTGAAAATAACCAGACAGGAAGTGACCATTAGGCCATTTTTAAGTCCACTAAAAAACTGAACATAACTACCAAATGAAAGCATGAACCCTTGAACCCATTTGAGCCTTGAAGCCATTATTGTTCTTACCCATTTGATATTGTATCCTTGGTTATCCAAAGACACGATGCCACAACTCATGCCAAAAGCCTGAGTTGAGTGTGATTATAGATTGAGGGAATTCCAGTGAAGACTCAAGTGGAGGCAAAACACCAAGACGCTTAGTACGGACTGTGATGACTATGACGGGCTGTCTTGTTACCCGTGAAAAACATCAGGAAAAGGGGTCTCACACTGTCTAAGTGTGAGACCACGATAGGCCTCACGGGCTGTGAAGCATATGACGGACCGTTGTGTCGTCCGTGTAATGTCCCGACAATTTAAGTAGGACTCTTTTTGGACAGATTATTTGAATTACTTAGGGTTTTTTGAGATATCTCGTCATTGTATGAACTATATACGACTTTCTATATTCTCTTAGATTTGGTTTTATCAATTTCATCGGATCAAGGTATGAAGATTGCGATTAATATCAAGTTTTCTTCGAATTTGCAATTATTGTAAGTGATTACTTTTATGCATTCAACAACAATTATTGCTTGTTCTCTTGAAAACATGAGTGAGTAAACACCACAACTAGGGTTGTGGGAACCATGATGATAATTTAGTTACAAATTTGATGAACGAGTAAAGTATGGAAGTTATTTGCAAGACACGATTCTTACTTTCATTATCTATTCTTTATGATGAGTGCACACATTAGAACTTGCATGAATCTACCATCTGTTCGAGAGAAATATAGCAGTTAGGAAAAAGGAGAATTCATCATTTGGTTTGGAGTGAAAACTCTAGTTCGAGATAAGAGAGTTTTGACACCAAATAGTGCGAGGGTAAAAAGGGACAACACTCTAAGACCAAGAGGATTAGAGTGATAAGTATCTAATAAGAGTGAGAAGTGTTAGATGTGTTTAACTCGCTGGAGTTTGCAATATTAACAATCAATCGTTACTTGTGCACGATTCTAAATTAAAAAGTAAGTCACGGGGAACACAATCTTGGTTTCATTTATCACTTATCACAATTTTGAAGCCAAAATCCTATTACTTGTGTTAACTTGAGCAGTATAACAAACATTAGTTACTTAACAACCACAACTAAACCCGTTTTTACATTTCGTAATTGCTTTTTGTGGGAAATAATAACAACAATTGAGTAAAGGCATCAGTGAAATAATTTCGATTAGTAAATTCTCTGTGGGATCGACCTCAACTCACGTTGAGTTCTATAAATTGACATTGACCATTTGCACTTCTTAATTGAAGTGTAAGTTTGGACGTATCAAGTATCTCCTCTCAAAGTTGTTCTATCTGTCGGAGTCGCTGAAGAAAGTTGGGCTATGCGGACCCCATTACCCTACTTTTTCTTAGGGCACTCTTTCATAGAGTGAACCATCTAAACACATTTGAAACAGCCATGTGAGCCATCATGACACACTCTTGGGTGATTCCTACCATACTTAGCACATGTGGGGGTCCAATTTTCCCCCTATGCCACACTAACCTAAGACTGAGTAGGTCGAGCTCTGAAATTCCTGGAGTTCTGGTTCTTGAAATCGTTATTTTTCTTTGGTGCAGGTGCATAGCTGGCGATAGAGAAGGTCCAGGTGACCTTTGTTGAAAAGATGACCAATTCAAATTACCGATCTTCTAATGGATGAACTCATGATTTGTTGTCTTAGCCCTCTTACTGCAGAACCCTTCCTTGTCTTTTAGCTTATCTTCCTCAACTTGCTGCACATGGATCATGTGCATGGCTATGTCCATGTATCTTATTAACTTAGTTGCCTTACCTTCCTTACTTTACAAGCGAGATAACCCAGACACAAACAAAATCACCTCTCCTCATATCAGCCACCATCTCCAGAGCATAATGGGATAGCTGAGTGAACTTGAGGTTGTACTCTTGCACACTCATAGATTCCTGTTTCACATTCAGAAATTCTCTTACCTTTGCTTCCCTTAGATAGCAAGGGAAGAAGCGCTCTAAGAAGGCCTCTTCAAAAACAGCCCAACTCAAAGGTGGTTCCCCCTCTCTTTTCCTTTCTTCAATTGATTATGCCATATTCTAGGAACACATTTGAGCTGGTATGAAGCTAAATCCACACACTCTTCATCTGCAACACACATAACCTCAAACACCTTCTGAAGTTAATCCACAAAGTTCTCTACATATTCAGTGACCTTCGACCCTCAGAACTCTGGGGGCTTCATCCTAAGAAACTAACGGATCCTAGATGAATCAGCCATGTCCTAGCAGCCTATTCTTTGTTAACCAGCTTGATTTGCCACAACCTAAGTCAACATCTAGATAGCATTTCTGAATTGAGTGTTGGTAACATCCCCTTGAGAGGGTTGCACTTTTCGTCCATTGGGAACGAATTTACATTCCTCCTAGCAGGACGTCCTCCAACAACTCTTTGTTGAGGCATAATCTTGAAAGACACGTGTAAGCATGAATTAGAAGAAATCATAGAGTTGAATTCTATCGCTTGAAAAGGATTAAGAAGGATGTGAAATATTACTAAATGTCGTTGCCTCCTAATTGAAGATGTGGTATGCTTTAAACCGATAAAAACACTCTACAGACACGGCTTCATAGACACCCTAAGACTCTTCAACTCTAGGATCTAATACCATGTTTTTCATGCCTGAGCCTACACGCTGGACATGGCCAACACTCGAGAATGATCGTTGGTCCCCAAGAGAACCCTTGGCCTGGCTCACTACTCAGCAGAAGACTTACTCAAAAAAAAATAAGAACTTTAATTACATAATTAAAGTTGAAAGTCTAAACCAAACTCAATTCAATGAAAATTTGGAAATACTTATGAAGTTAACGTCAACTGTCTTAAAAACATCTCAACAAGAATAGGAAAATAAAGAGACTCCTTAACGTCTAACTATCTATAAAGCCTCTCAATACTAAGATAGATATCGAGATAGGAACCCCGACAACTTAACTAAATAGGAAAATAATCGTGAAACCCTCATAAAGTAAGGAGGCTCACCAAAGCTAGCTGGAGTGCAAATGGTATCAATGAAGAGACTGTTGTTGATGTTGAACACTTGTATCTACATCATAAAAATATGAAGGTCTAATGACATCAATACATTAAAAGTACGAGCATGTAAGGGGAAAATTGAAAGCCTGGGCAACTGAAATGATAAGGCCGGAAGACATACTCACCTCAACTCAACTCCTATACAAAAGCAACAATGATAGATGTAATATTTAAAACATTATAAAATAGGAGATATAAACTCAATGATATATAAAATTACAATAAGATATTTTTTTACTGTTATTTGGGAGATTCTCTAACCGACAACCAACACTATGAGCTACGTGATGATACAACATTTCACCCACGCTGCCAGAACGATTCTATACCTTGTCAGGGTATAGAACACCTCAACTAAGTGGATCCACTAAGCTATTCTTAAAAGAAATAAGGAGTCATCTAAAAAGTACGATCCTTTACCCATGTTGGCTACATGGTTTGTGAGGAACATAAGTTATTCGAACTCATCCCCACATAGGTGCTCAATACTACGCCCAATAATATATAAAATAATACTCAAATGTATAAAACATAACTCTTTATATATTTGAGGTAATTACTCAAAAGATCCTCTAAAAAGAGGTAATACTCTGAAATATCTCTGAACTCATAAACTCATTTAGAAATCAATGCTTCTCTATTTTTAAATGCAAAAGCATTACATTTGGGAATATTTAGTTACCTAATTCACTTTTTTCAATCATGCATACAACTCTTCATATTATCATATTCATTTTCTAAAATCTAAGTTCAAAACTATAATTGATTACAAAAGAATCCTCACAATGACTCAAAAGACCTTTTGAACTTTCCTCTTAAACTTACTTCAGTTTGGAATATAAATTAAGAAATGTTATTAGAACATGTTGGATCTATAAAGGATTAATGGAGACATTAGAAGCTGATACAAAGAAGAGAATGTAGTCACGATTCAAAGGAACATGTCCTGAAATGAAGAACAAAAAGAAAAGGATTAGGCGACCCTAGCATACTAAGTGGTGCATCACCCTAGGGCCTCAGAAGTCAGGCCTTGGTGCACTTCTTGCGTGTCGCGCCAGGTCTTGAACTACTGAAGTTTAGCCTTGGTCCTATGGGTGATGCGCCGCCCCAACCTCCTACCCAGAAAACGAATGAATTTTTATTCTCAATTTAGGGTCCTAACTCATTTAGAATTAAATAATTCCTCCTAAACTCTTCTTAATTCTCAAACCCAGCACAAGTTCATAGATTTCTCATACAAACCTCCTTGAAACATGAATCATACAAATGATACACAACACAAAAGATTTCACGACCTCCATTGTTGAATGACTGAACCAAAATCAAGAACTATGCAAGAATCCTTTAGATACAACAATTTTGTGAATAAACTAGATGTATGGCCTGAGGACAAACATGTCCATTACTGTGATAAACCTTACATACTTGAAAGAACGATGTTGTTGGGGAAATCCACAAGTCTTGAAGAACGCTTGAACTTAGCCCTTTTTCTCCTCTTGAAACCTTGCTCTATATCCCTAAGTAATTATGAACGTAAAAAAGTGGTCTCAATAAAATGAGACCCTTATTTGGGGTAAAATAGAGTTTTTGTCCTAGCGGGAAAAGGAAAAGACAAAAATACCCTTTTCTAAAATGAATTAAATGCCTTAAATAAAGAGGCTTCACTCAAACAGACATAACTTCTTACTCCTTCCTCAAAATTAAGCAATCTTGGAAGCATTGGAATTAGGACTCAAAGAGCTTCAATTTTATAGGACATGGTCCACCTAACTCTTTATATGCTTAAAGATATGGTCACTTGAAGTTGACCCACAACTAAAAACTCATGGGTGACTTGCACAAATTTCTCTTTAGTTCTTTTGAAGTCCGAGGTATTACACAAGAACTGGTGTTTGAAAGAATGGCCAAAAATACAAAAAGATGAAAAATAAACATTGTTGATCACCTAACAAGAAGGGTGAATCGCCAATTGAGCACGACCTCACCCAAATTGACAATGCATAACACTTGTGTCTATCAAAGAAGGCTGACAAACTCTAGTAGAGACGATGATGCACTGAATGAGAATGACGATCCTGATGCATATCGTCCAAAGTGAGAGTATGCAAAGAAAAGATTTACTGCTTGAATGGCGAACCAAAGTGGTACTCGGTGATTCATTGAATATGAAAGGCTGATTCAATCATGTTTGCCAACTGAGGTTCAAACACCTAAATCCTAGAGAATCACGAGGTGAGATGAGGAGAAAAGGGTGATTCACTAAGAATGTTTGAAGACCCCGAATAATGTTGTTGAGTCAGTCGTGAAATGGATTTTTTAGCCCAATTATGGGAAAATATAAATAGCCCAAAGGATATAGAGTTTAGATAGCTCCATTTTGAGTTAAAAAATTTCTCTTAGGAGAATACATTTGAGAGTTTTTAGAGCACTTTACCTTTGAAGAACACTTTTCTTGCTTTAGGGGTTTTACAGCATGAAGTTTGAATTTGATAAATTGAGGTTGAATCCAAAGTGGGTTTACTCTTACTTACTTGATTTCAAGTTACCTATGGTTGCTTTCATAAAAGGTATAATTTTATTTTTTTTGTGATGGGTGACTTAAACCCTAGGATGCTCAAATGGGGTTGGGTATTGATTTGAAATAGTGGGTATTGTGCTATGTTTTATTTTGTTATTGTTCATACATGAATTTGATTAAATAACCATGGGGTTAACTTAAGGTTATGGTTCCAAACTTAATTCCTATTTCCGATCTCCGATTGATGCTCGAAAGAGATAAATTGGAGTGGGTAATAAGTTGAATACTAGCAATTTAGGTTTGATGTCTCTGACTTGCTTGAAGAAGAGGTTATGAGTTGGATCTATTTTGCTCTGTTCTTGAAAGAGATAATAGAGCAAGGTACTGGGTTGTTTTGATTGACATTTAGATGAGAACGAAAAGAGATTCTATGCATAGATGCTTTCAAATCAAAAGATGATTAGCATCAATGAAGATGACTTCGCATATTCATGAATGTGCATCACTATAAGGCAACACAATTACCCCCATGTGACATCGATTTCCAATCCCTGCACCCCTAGATTGCGTGTTAACTCTTTATTTTGTCTATACTTTAGTTCAATAGCAATAGGTGATAACCAAAGTTGTATATTAAGTAGGTGGTATTATCCACCCATTTTTTCTTACCATTACAAATGAGATAAATTTAAGTCCAAATTTCTTGATAAGAAATTCTCCACAATATACTATTCCTTGTGGGATTCGACCCCAACTCTTCGTTGGGTTTTTACTAACTAAGGTTGATCACTCTTTTAATTGGTTTTGGAGATTTATTTGAGCATGATAAAAATGACTCCACTACGATGGAGGGGTGGTTGATAATTTTAATTGAGAAATTAGATTTTTGATTTTGTTTATTTGTAATAGATTTGTTGTTTGGTGTTGTTGTTGGCTGGTTTGCATGTTAACAAAATGAGTGACTTTGGAAGTGATAATAAAAATCACCATGGTCAAAATGAAAACATGGGTGATTTGAATGACATGCCCATTAATGTCATCCAAACCACGGGAGCAATCCAGATACCTCTTACAATTGGGAGGAATGTGTTTCACTTCATCAGAACTATGATACAATTGCTCCAGATGAAAGGAATTTCTGGCAGTCTAACTCGTGAACACCTTAGGATTTTCAAGGAGGTATTGAAGGAATTGAAAAATGAATTCTCCACCATATCCTAGACAGTAACTTCTCACTCATTTTCCATTAAGTAGCTGAAGACCCAACTGGGTCACATTGCCACTCATCTTAATCAAAGGTAAACGGGAACATAGTCCAGTGACACCATAGCTACCCCCAACAATGATTTTTGAGGTTGAAGACTATGTCGTTCCGCGATGTCAAATATGGCGCTTCTTGGGAGGCAACCCAATTCTTTACTTTTGTTTTTCTTACTTTCAAATAACGTGCATTGTGAGTTCAGGTTATGAAGAGGTCAAAAGATTGAAAAGGGAAGCATATGCAATGCAAAACCCAAACAGTGATCCACCAAAGGCATTATGTTGACTAATACTTTTCCACCTTTTGAGTGTTAATATATCAAAAAGTGTACTATCAAGATCGGCAATCAGAACTCCAAAGGGTGATTTGCTGAAGTGCACTATGTGGACTCCAACAGGTTTGCCAAATCAACCTTCAAGTTTGGTGTTTGTTCAGGCATATTCAGCGAGCTTAATCTCCAATTAGAGATTCTCCGAACACGTTCGGTGATGTTAGTCGAGGTCACCGAACAACATGATATAAAAAGACCAATTGTCTTTTCAAATTCAAAACTAAAAACCTTTGAGATTTGAGAGTCTTTTCAATTCCTTTCTCTTGCATTGCATAATTTGTGTGTTTTTGAGTCTCTTGTGAGTGTTTACAAAGTTTCAAGAGTGTATTTTCTTGGAGTTCATATCAATCCAACCTCGATACCTCGTTTTTCTCGATTGTTTTGAACATTAAGGTTGGTTTTCAAATTCTTGTTGATATTTTTGAGTTCAAGGTGCATCTAGGGTGTGGTCTTGATCCGTTTAACTTCTTTTGTGTGCTTGATTTCAATGGGTAGCATCGTATTATATGATTTGAACTGTGCTCATGAGATTTTTATTGTGACTGTATGTCAAAATTTGAATTGTAAATATGTTGGTTAAATTGTGTAATTGAACTAATGAATTGGTTGGGTCTAAGTCTAATATAATATGGGCGAAGTCTGACTTACCCAATGAAATCTGAGTTACCCATTGTTGACCTAATTGCATGATCTTTCCCAAAGATAGACAGGGTGACTACTTTCTTAAGGGCAAACCATCAATTAGTGCAACACTGACAATATCTGGGGGAAGTCTAAGTGCCCATGGAAAGAAATGCATATAGATGGATTGTTATGTTGGGGGAAACTAGTATTTTTTGTGCATGTTGGATTAGATGTGAAAATTAGACATTGGGCTGAATAGTTCATGTTCGGCAGTCTTGTCTTAGCTTGCCAAGAAGGTTAGGCGAATCACCGAGTAAGCCCTAGATCGCCTTCTTTAGCATATGCATGACCTTGGGTACAATCCAATTTTGCGAGATTGTCTTAGTCTGCCGAACCCATTTAGCGAATCTTCGAGTAAGAGAGGACATCACCCTTGATGCATGTGTCTTTCCCTTTTGCACTTCCATTTTCAGCGGACTTGTCTTATCCCACCTAAACCGACTCGATGAATCACCGAGATAGCATTAACTCTGCCTTTGTGCCTAAATCTCGAGTTAATTGCTAATTTCCATTTCACCGAGCTCACCTGAGTTCGGCGATCATGTTGTGCGATCCACCTTCCTGTTAGGTGAGCCTTAGGAATATAATTCAAATGTGATTCAATGTGTTTTCAATTACAATTAACCTTCAAAAATCCTATGTTTGAATATGTGCTTTGCTGGTAATGGGAAGAACTAAGGGCAAATGACTGGTTTCCTACAACACTAAATCGGATAGGGAACCTTCTCCTCTTCCTCCTCTGCCAAATAAGCAAAAAGGCATATCTATTATGAGCCTTCGGAGGCCTGTTGTGTCCAAACGACTAACCCTCAAACCCCTTCCAGCGGGGGTAAGAAAGTTAGGAAATACATTGCTACAAAGCAAGTGAATATCCATTCAAAGTTGGTCTCGCCCGCACAAGATCGTAATCATACTTCTCGTGTTATCCCAACAATAGCTCCAAGGTCTTTGAATAGGCTTAAGACAGAAGGTGGGCACACAGTTTTAGAGGAACGTTGACTCTTAACTGAAGAAGTCATAAGTGATTACCCAGCCATATATGAAGCTATCAAATTTCATAAGTTGGAGAAGTTTACTAAAGCCAGACAACCTTATGTGCCAAAGTGGGTACGTGAATTCTTTGACGTCTATTCCAAGGAGATGCCAACGAAGAGAAAAGGCACAGTCTCAAAGACTGTAGATGAAGTCAAAGTTAGGGGAAAGATGGTTCAGTGCCATGACAATGAGATTAATATAGTACTATGCACCCCAGATACTCATAATGATGAATACAAGACCGGATGACCAAGACTCTAGATACACTGAAGGGATGGTTGGCCCGTTTGATATCTGATGGGTCTTCTCCCTCTTGGATGGCTGCAGGGGAAAGGATATAAAAGAAGGAACTAGCTATCATGGTAAGATACTAGTTCGGGTTTATTAGCAGTAACATCATGTCGTTTCAAAGTGAATCAATACTCCGACATCCAAAGGTAGTCTATAATTGAGAATGAAAAGATCAATGTAGGTTCCATTATTGAGAAAGAGATACTTCTGCAGGCCAGGCAAGAGCAGACCTCTTTCCCCTTCTCGTTGCACACTACACAATTATGTGAGAGATCTGGAGTTCCCTTTTTGGGGAAAGACAGATGTGAGGATTACACCGACTTATTCCAGTGACAGAATTTTAAGGCTTAGTATTCACAGAATGATGTGGCACTGAGGTGATAAGCCCAAATTGCACCTCCCTAAAGAAGTATAAGCGGTTGTTGTCAAATAAAAGACCTAACTTTAGGTTAGGGTCGATCTCACAAGGAATATGGTCTAGGCATAGGCTAATTTATGGTTATTTATATTTTAATCAAATTACTTATGTAAAATGGGGGAGGGGGGGTATTTTTAAATAAAATAGTTTTTCATTGATTTATATTAATAAGGAACAAGTAAGCAAAATTTACAGTTTGTGATATCAATATATATGAGATGATTTACATCATACGTGTTCCCCAGAAGTTCTTACTGCAGTAATCCAAATAATAGTAACTCTATCCTAGTGTCAACATGCAAAGTCAGTAAGTTAGGTATCTCCTAAGTGATTGGTCGTCCAAGTAGGGAATTTCACCACGCAACTTGGTCAGTCTACGGGTGTACGCTTTACTTACCCTTACCCTTGACCCCAGATTAGCCCTCGCAGTAGGTGGGTCAGGCTATTAGATAGCGGATTATCACGCTAAATCTCTGTTGTTCAATCCCTTTCTCATTTATTACTTCTTGGTCGGGCAAGTTGAAGTGAGTTCTAACATTGCGCACCATCAAAACCATTTAAAACGAAGGGATTGATTATACATGCATAAACACTAGTTTAGAACTACTTAATTATTAGTTTTACGTTGCTAATTACTCATGGTTACCACAATCCTAGTTATGGATTTAGTTATTCATGCTTGAACTAACACAATTTATATTAGGGTTTAAAATATAAATCATGAACTTACAATTAGAATAGCTTAAATCCAGAATATTGAATTGAAAAAAAAACGCAAATTGCATAAACTAAACTTTAAGAATTAAATGCCAAAAGTGTTCGCAAAATAATCCCAATGCCAAAGGCAAAGTTTCACAAAAAGTCTAACAACCCAAAAATGAAAATTACAACTAATATTTATAGAAAATAAATCCTAAACCAAGTAGGAAAAGGATGTTTAGGAAATTCCGGTTTGGGCAGTGTCGTCTACGGCTAGCCACCCACGATCCGTCAATGGAACAATGGTTCGTAGGTGCAACTGTTACTCAGTTGTTGGCAAAAAATCTTGTGGATGCTAACGACGGATATGACCTATGGTCCGTAGGTCTAAGCACGGTACATCATGTGCATTCATTGTTCAAGTACTAGAACTCATCTTTTCTGAAGTCATCAATGATACCTTAACGACGGTCTGTCACTAGACTCGGGACTCGTTAGTATCTTCCGTGGTTCCACCCTTAGTTAGACTTCCTTGAACTCTTAATCCATTAATCCACCTATGGCTCATCAACTAAATGACAACTCGTAGGTCGGCTCGTCTGTTGCCAATTTCCTAGTACTTCAGAAACTTTCAACACCAACTGCTCTAAACCTATTTCCTACAAAATTAGATCAAAATTCCATCACATTTAATAACAAAATGCCTAAGAATCATGTAAAATTCCAATTATAATACATCAAAAATACCTTAAACTCACGCTACATCAATACCCTCAACTTAAAATTATTGCTTGTGCTCAAACGACAAAACAAACTCTAAACGATACTTATTCAGAGGCAATACACAAACTCAAGCAATCACATGACATTTTCTAACAATCACCCTCTTTAACTATTTTGAGAACACTGCAAACACTTTTGTTCATACTTGAAAATCTAACTTATTTGGATCAATTTATGATACATACGTACAATTAGACACATTCACATACACATACAACAATGAACAAGATACTAAATTTTTAACAATGAAACTTGTGCCCTTACCGCAAAGAAATCCCTTTTCCACACACAATATGATGTTTTAGTTAGGGACTCGATAAACACTCACACTTAGAAAGGAATTCAACTATAGTTTGTGTTTCATGCCATAGAGTTGCCCTTTGTTTACGCATTAAATATTCACATTGGTTACTTAGGATCACTATAGGACTTTTTTAGATTGTAACATAGTCTCATGGTTATGTGTGGTATATTTGGATATTAAGTGACTTTTCTGCCCTCCTTGACATTACATTGGCTATTTTACTACTTTTACAACCAATTCTATCATTGTCTTGTTTCTTTTCTTCGCCATATGATTTATTTAAGCACGGGTGTGACTTTGACTTGACATTGTTGTTTGTTTCATCTTTTCTTTACCTTTTTAATCAACCATTAACATTCTTTTGTTTATTTTTGTTCCGTCACATCATTATTCTATAATTTTTTTGCTCATCTTTCCTTTCTGTACAAACGACTCTTTTCATACCCTTTGTTTTGTTTTTTTATCTTCACAATAGCTACCCTCAACTTATGTATTTTGCATGAGTTCAGGTTCACAATATCGTAAGGAGGATCTGGACCAAAATCAAGGCAAACTTTTGACATAGCCTCCCTCAACTTAGGCTTTTAGCCTGAGTTGAGGTACACAATGTCAAAGGAGGAACCATGAATCAGGGCCAAACAGATTTTCAGGGAAGGTTATGGGGTGTATTGAAAAAAATGGTATTCATTAGGCTCAAACATTTGGACAAGAGGAGAATTTATTTATTTTGGTTGCTTGCTTTTAGGCTTAAACATACTCATTATCAACAATGGCCTATGATCACTTTCCAGTTTCCAGTCTAAATCATATTAGCAAGACCAACGGAGCAAGTTCTAGATTGGCAAGCACTATATGAATGTCAAAACTACCTCACACACATATGGCACCTTGTTTCATTATCAAATCATTAAAGCATCCAATTTAAGTTATAGCTTAAGTCATGTTGTCTTATCGGTTCCTATCATGTCATAAAAAGATCTACACATTTAACTCATAAAGCACACAAATTTAGCACATAGTACATGTGACTCCTCGAGGCGACCCCCTTTACAAAACACGGGACCTAGGATCACGAGTGATCCCACGCTAACCCTGAAGTTGGCATATCATAAGTGTCATGACCCAGGGGTACACCCTAGATGTAACATGGCGTACTTGACCCCGAAGGGGTCTCATACAAGCCCTTAGCATATTATAAGAAAAGATAATAGAAAAGTATGGAAATTTTAAAACTTTACCCATACAATCGAAATCCTTTTAAAAGCAAGCGGAAGTTTTACTACACTTTGTCTCAAAACATAAAGAAAGACATAAAAGGAAATAGTGTCTTTGTCCTCAAAGCTATGATGACTCACCAATTTTTTAGTTCCTTGCTCCTTAGAAACCTATCCTTAAGAATGACACTCAAACACCGAACCCTACATTTGATGAGAATGTAGGCAAGAGTATGCGTTAGTACAAAAGTACAAAATATGATAGCTAACATAACATCATAAGAGCATAATATCGTAAGGGTTAGTCAACATAAGACATAATCCATAAGCGTAAGAAATACTTCATGAAACATAAACTATAAGCATAAGAGACAATATCATAATCATAAGTAATGTCTCCAACATAAGCATTATTCAACCCTTAGTCCTTCATATCATAAGAGAACCATTTCAAGTAACCTAAAAGCATACTTGTGCAAGGCATGGATAAGATCCCATAATCCCATGCATGTTAAGTATCCTCTTTGGTCATCATAGTCATACTTACCATCTTAGGATCTCATCCTTAGCATAATTCTCATAACCAAGGGAATCTCTCACCTTTAGTCAATCATAACATAAAAAGGAAGGCAACTATAGCAAAATCTTATCTAAGCATACATCATATAAAAGAAACACTTCATGAGTCACCTCAAGGAAAGCTTGTGCCATGCATGAACAAGACCCCATAATCCTACCCTTGCTAAGCTAGACACTTTAGCTTCTCATAATCATACTTCTTGATTTGGAGACTAGTCCCCCTTTTTAAGCCATTGGAACCCTAGGAGATACTTCTTTAAGCACATTTTAGTCCCTATTTTTTACTTTTGAACACTATAAAATACTTACTGATAAACGCTATCAAAGATACTTCATCCAATACTAAGTATCAACGATTGTTTAATAGTAATATAACTCAACCAAGGGTTGGGGTCGAATTCTAAGGGATTAGTTTTTCCTTTAAATTTGAAAATGAAACTTTGACACAATCTCTTCAATGTTATGATTATGTTTGGCAGATTTCAATCCAACTTCACGAATAAACATGAATTAAACAATTACTAGAGTAGAACTTGGGGAATTGACCAGCCAATTGTTGAATTTTACTTTAGAGGATGAATGTTGATACAAACAGTAGGTTATTTTACTACGGGTAGGTCGGGCCATATATAAGATAACTTTCTCTCGAATAATTACCTTTCCTATGACGAATTCTCTTGAACTTCATCACTAATTGTAAGGTGCCCAACCCGTTGTCCTCATCAAATCCTCTCTCTAGAGCTAGATACAAAGGATAGATTTCAGATTTCCCTCTCTCGAGCTAAAATTCGGGTAACCCACGACTAAGGATGCTAATATTGCTACCTTCGTTCTGTGCTTCTCTCTCAAGCCAGCTCATAACGCAAAATCAATTATGCTAAATATGCAAAACAACTTCAAAACACAGTAACAATTTAGTCCCACTTCAAATTCACCTCCCTATTTGCATTTCAACAATACCCACTTAGCAAACCTTCAACAATTCGCTTCATAGTCAAAACCCCAATAGAAGGGTTTTAGCCACTCATATCAAAAGTAGAAAAATTAACATCCATCCTTCTTCCCATAAATGAATACAGAAAAATGAGAATTTTTATGAAGAAATCAGCTAAAAATATTCTTGATTACAAGATCTGTAAGAATATTTCGATAAAAATCCCTCCAGAGCCTTTTGTGGTATCCTCTTTCTAATTTGTTTTTGTTCGCTCATTTCTGAATGCCTTTCTCCTTTACAAAAATAAATTTAAGTAAGTCTAATGTGTGACTACTACCGGCCATTCAGGAGAGGTTAGTCGGATGTCGCCGATAGGTCGGCGACGCGCTGATCATTTTTTATCTCTCCTTCAGTGTTCACTCTTTCTTGGTTCGGCTACTGTAACTTTAGGCGATCCAAATTGGGATCGCCGAACACTTTCGCGAATCACCTTCTGTCTATTATTTCGCTCATCAGTGTGTGTTCAGATCTTCTTCGGCAATCTTTGGCAATCTAATTGTCCTTCGCCGAATAGATCAGCGACACGCCAACTGGCTCTGCTGCTCGCCGAAATTAACCTTAGTTTATCTCCAGCATTCTGTAACTTTAGGCGGTATCATGGTTGTTCGGCATTCTGCCGAATGCTCTTTTCTATCGCCAACGTGGTCATCTCTTCCAGGGCTTAGCTCAATAGAACATTAGGCGAGACCATGGCCATTCGGTGACTCGCCCAATGGTTTAGGCGATCTTCAAGCCTTCTCTTCTTTGTTCTTTCAGCTGCCCTGTTCCCTTTTTGCTCCATAGTGTCCATGTTTTGTCCATAAGTTTAAATGTCTGAAATTCAAGTATTTACATCAGTTATCAAGACAAAATGTGCATTTGAGGACACTAATTCTATTAAAAATGAAGCCCTAGAAAATTCCAAATTGTAGACTCATCAACACCCCCAACTTAAACTTTTGCTTGTCCTAAAGTAAAACTCAAGTTCGGCAGTTCAATAAGGATGTTGATGTGCCGTGAAATCGTGGCACATTTGAGCTTAAGAACTATGAACTAACACTGGAATTAAGTAAAATTTTGTATTGTTTGATAGGTTTGTTGAATGTGTAGGCAAAAGTCTAGTTGGTATAAAAAATGGAAAAGAAGCTGCAAAATGATGATAGCTGAAGTAAAGTTCATGGTCAACTTCACGGACCGTGACTTCCATTACGATCCGTGGTTGAGCTCGTGAAAGTGAAGCAGTGCTAGCCCTCAGAAGATGATAGGAGCAATAACAAGTGACAACCAAGGAAGGTTCCACGGGCTGTAGCTCTTACCACGGACCGTGGTACCAACCATGGAGTTGAACTAGTATGAAAGAAAGGAAGTTGGCAGAATGTTGGAATCCAAGTGAAGACCATGGACACCATAATGGGTCGTGGTCCTCGCTACGGACCATGGTGCAATTCGTAGTCCTTGTTCCAGTGAGTATCATTGAAGACCCAAACTTTGAGAAGTCCAAGGGAAGACCACGGAAGGCTTCACGGACTATGAAGCCTTTGACGGGTCATGGTAGTAACCGTGAAAATGCTCGACAATTCAGTCCTAGTTTGATTAGGTCTCACTTTTAACATTCTATTTTTGAACTACTTTAGGTCATTTTTGAGTTATTATTCATTATCTAACGTTTTACGACGAACAACACATTATTAATTTTAGCTTCAGATTTTGGATTCAGATTATTTTTATTAGTTTGAAGTTTGGATTTTGATTATCAGATTTTCAAGTGGTTGTTGATTTACCAATTATTTTCGTAAGTATTTCTTAACATGGTTTCTTTATCCAGCACTGATTCTTTACGTGAAAACATGAGTGGCTAAATATCACGACTAGGTGTGTGAGATCTATGACGACATTCTAGTTGCGATTCCATAAAACGAGTAAAAGGCAATCTTTGTTTACAACATGTAGTTTACAGCTTTCATTATCATTTTAGTCTATTGAGTGCAAGCTTTAGACAGGCCTGTATCTGGTGTTTGTTCGAGAGAAAAGCATCAGTTAGGAAAAAGCTAAACTAAGTTAACAAATTCAAGTTAAAGTTGGAGTTCGAGAGAAGAGATCTTTAACACGATATCAAATTAAGCAAAGTCCAATATCGATAACACTTTAAGTTCAAGAGAATTAGAGAACATATTATCTTATTAGGCTGAGAAGGGTTAGATTAATGCAACTCGCAAAGGTTCTGTAAATAGTGATTTACCTGACACTCAATTTGGGAGAGCATTATAATCGATGTCATAGTGACCACAAAACTTGGTTTCTTTAAATTAACCGAATTAACTTACAACGAGATCGTCTGTGAACTGTGTATCTAAGTTTTGACTCCAATTGTTGCTAATAGAATACTTTCCAATCAAACCCAATTTACTTTCCATGTTATTTGTTTAGGAAATAGTAATGACAATTGAGTAAACGCGACAGTGAAACTTTATCTATAAAAAAATTCTCTGTGGGATCGACCTCAACTCTGGTTGAGTTTTGTAAATTGACAACGACCGTTTACACTTCTTTTTGGAGTGTAAGTTTGGACGTATCAAATTTTGGCGCCGCTGCCGAGGAATTTCAATTTAGAAGTGTTTTACTAGTTTTTATTCGATTTGTAGTTATATTTCCTAATTTTACATTTTTTTTGTGTTTATGTCTCTTTCAGGTGAGTGTTACTGTGTATGCCAAGAACCAGGACTAAAGGAGCTCCATTGATCCCTTATGACACAGAACTCGAGAAGACTCTTCGAAAAATGGATGGGGCTGGAGCCACTGGAGAGATAGTGTTAACTGCATTACCTCTAGGGGTTAAGTTCACAATTACCAGCACTATGATTCAATTGTTGAACCTTAAAGGTATGTTTAGAGGTGCAGCTGGTGATGATGCAAATCAGCACTTGATGAATTTTGTGGCTATCTGTAAGTCATAAGAGATTCCTGGGGTCAACCAAACAGCAATGAGATTGAGGCTATTTTCATTGTCTCTTACTGGAGAGGCGACAAACTAGTTGAATGAGATGCCAGATGACTCCATCAGAACTTGGAATGAGTTGAAGAAAGCTTTTCTGGAACGATTCCTCCCAAAATCAAAAGAGTTGCAGATGAAGGACAAGATTAGTACACACAAGCAGCTACCAGGAGAAGCAATGCATGATACTTGGTGGAGGTTCAGCCAAAAGTTGAAGAAATTCCCCAACCATGATTTTACCGAAAAACATCTAAAACAAGACATTTATAGGTCTCTGAATTTTGTTACTAAACCTGTTGTTGATGCAGTTTGTGGAGGCTCATTTATAAGGAAGTCATTTGCAGAGAGCATGCAACTATTGGATGAGGTCTCAAAGAACAGCAGAGCATAGTACACTAGAGATGGAGAGGTAGGAGAGCTTGGGTATACATTTGAGCTTTCAGTTGAACAAAGGAAGAGAGAAGAAGAAGGGACCAAGACATGGCACATATGAGGACTCAAATAGACTTGCTCACAAAGCACATTGTTGGCAAGTCTGAAAAGGTGAATGTTGTGGGACAGCAGAACAGGTATAAAGACCAGGATCTTGACATTTATGAGGAAGCTAACTATTTAGGGAACCAAGGAAGTTTCCAGAATTATAACTTTGCAAATCAGGGTTATAATTCTGGAAATGCAGGTCGGAGTTATGCTAGGGATAGTCAGTATGAAAGGCCAATAGATAGAGATCAAGGAAACTGGCAAAACAGAGATAGGTATAGGAATAATCGCAGTGGTGTATATGTACCTCCAGGTAATAGTTCTAACGGGTCTAAGCTTGAGGACATGATGGCTAAGGTACTTTAGAAGGTTGAGTCAACCGATGTAGGGGTGAAATAAATGAGAGGTGATTTCTCGAGCATGACTCAGTTGGTGGACTCTCACACCACCTCCATTAAACAAATAGAGCAGCAACTAGGGTAACTCTCAGCCTCACTGAATCAGAGAAAGAATGGATCACTACCAAGTGATACCATTCAAAATCCCAAAAAGGATGGACAATGCATGGCCATCGCCACCAAGAGTGGTAAAGTTCTCTCTGACCCTATTGCTGTAGGTACCAAGTATGAATAGGTCTTGGAGCAATCTAGCAGAGAGGAGGATGAGACTATACATGTAGATGATCTGGAGGAGGCTCAACAGGCTCAACCTAAAGCACAACCTATCCGAGAGGAAAAGAGAAAGAGGTTTAGGAAAACCTTCCCTTACAGCAGATTCCCAGGCCACCTCCTTCTTTCCCTCAAAGTCTCAAAAAGAAAGCTGAAGATAGAAAGCTTACGAAATTCATCACCATGCTGAAACAACTTTCAGTAAACATTCCATTGGTTGAAGCTCTGGAGCAAATGTCAGGATATGCCAAGTTCATAAAAGACTTGGTTACCAAGAAAAGAGGTGTAAGTCATGATTTTTCTAACGATGTTCATCATTGCAGTGCCATTGCTACAAGATCACTGGTGTATAAAAAGGAGGATCCAGGTGCATTCACAATACCATGCACTATTGGGTCAATCAAGTTTGCAAAAGCTTTATGTGATCTAGGAGCTAGCATAAATCTGATGCGTTTAGCCATTTATAAAAAGTTAGGTTTGGGGGTACCAAAACCTATAGCAATGAGGTTGATGATGGCTGACAGGTCAGTAAAGAGGCCGGTGGGAATCCTTTGTGATGTACTGGTCAAGTTGGACACTTTCATCTTTCCAGCTAATTTTGTGATTCTAGATTGCGAAGTGGATTTTGAGGTTCCCATCATCTTGGGAAGACCATTTTTGGCCACGGGAAGAGCTTTAGTGGATGTTGAGAGAGGAGAGTTGAAGTTCAGACTCAACACAGATAAGGTAAGGTTCAATATTTGTAGGTCAATAAAATAACCACGAGATGTGAATGTGATATTTGCAATAGAGATGGTCACTGATGAACACATGAGGGTACCTATAGAAGAGAGAATGGATGTTGAAACATTAGCAGCAGTACTGATGAACTTTAATGTTGATTTTCGATCTGACTATGTAGAGACTGTGAATGCCTTGAAGGTTATGGGAGCACATTCGTATGCTCCAAAGAAATTGGACTTGGACTTGAAAAATAGGCCAAGCCCTCCAGCGAAACCATCCATTGAGGAGCCACCGGTGTTAGAGCTGAAACAGTTACCCACTCACGTCAGGTATGTATTATTGGGTACTAATAACACTTTACTTGTGATATTGGCTGCAGATTTGAATGAAGAGCAGGTACAAGAGGTGATCAAGTTGCTAAAAAGATACAAAAGAGTCATTGGCTGGACAATTGCTAATACAATTGGGATACCTCCAGGTATTTGCATACATAAGATTCAGCTTGAGGAAGATTACAGCCTCAGTATTGAACAGCAACGGAGGTTGAATCCACCTATGCAAGAGGTGGTTAAGAAACAAATAATCAAATGGTTAGATATTGGGGTAGTCTACCCTATCTCTAATAACAATTGGGTCAGTCTGGTGCAATGTGTGCCTAAAAAGGGAAGTATGACTGTGGTGGAAAATGCCAAGAATGAATTAGTCCCATAGAGACCGGTCACTAGATGGCGAGTGGGCATGGACTATAGGAAGCTGAACAAGTGGACTTTAAGGGATCATTTCCCCATGCCTTTCATGGACCAGATGCTTGACAAGTTGGCAGGTAAAGGATGGTATTGTTTCTTAGATGGATACTCTGGCTACAACCACATATCAATTGCACCTGAAGATCAGGAAAAAACCACCTTCACATGTCCTTATGGCAGCTTTGTGTTTAAACGCATGCCATTTGGACTATGTAATGAACTAGCCACATTCCAAAGGTGTGTGATGTCCATCTTTTTAGACATGGTTGAGGACACTCTAGAGGTATTTATGGACGACTTCTCTGTAGTCGGCGATACTTTTGATGACTGTTTATTGAATCTTAGCAAGGCTTTACATAGATATGAGGAAGCCAACTTAGTGCTAAATTGGGAGAAGTGCCACTTCATGGTAAAAGATGGCATAGTCCTTGGACACAAGGTGTCACAGAAAGGAATTGAGGTCGACAAGGCTATGATTGAGGTGATTGAAAAATTACCTCCGCCAATCTGTGTGAAGGGTGTTCGAAGCTTCCTAGGACATGCCAGATTCTATAGGCGTTTCATCAAAGAATTCTCCAAAATTGCACACCCCATGTGAAAGCTTTTAGAGAAGGAGGTGAAATTTGTCTTTGATGGAGCATGCCTTAAAGCTTTTGAGTGCCTAAAAGAGAAATTGATTTCAGCACCAGTGATTATTGGCCCAGACTGGGCGGAGCTGTTTGAGGTTATGTGTGATGCTAGTGGAACTACGTTAGGAGTTGTGTTGGGACAGAAGCGCAACAAGATGTTCCATCCGATTTACTATGCTAGTAAGTTGCTAAATGGGGCACAGTGAAACTACACAGTCACTGAGCAGGAACTATTGGCTGTAATGTATGCTTTTGAGAAGTTCAGAGCTTATCTACTGGGCACTAAGGTGATAGTTGACATAGACCACGCTGCCTTGATATATGTCATGGCAAAGAAAGATGCTAAACCTAGGCTGATCTGATGGGTATTGCTTCACCAAGAGTTTGACTTCGAAGTAAAAGACAGGAGAGGTTGTGAGAAACAGGTAGCTGATCACCTGTCTAGATTGGAAACTGCACAAAAGTAAAAACTTGAGCTCGAGATAGATGACACATTCCCGGATGAGCAGGTATTAGTTGCTACTCTTGACCTTATTCCTTGGTTTGATGACTATGCTAATTTTTTGGTTAGTGATTTGATGCCTGAGGGGCTAACATATCAGCAAAGGAAAAGATTATTGAATGATGTAGGCAAGTACTTTTGGGATGAACCATATCTGTACAGGGTGTGTGCTGACAATATAATTAGGCGATGTGTTTCGGAAGCCGAAATGTTGCACATTTTGGAGACTTGTCACTCATCTCCAGTTGGTGGTCATCATGGTGGTGCTCGAACAGCCCCACAAGATACTTCAGTGTGGGTACTACTAGCACACAATTCATCAAGTTGCAGTGGACATAGTAAGGAGCTGTGATGTGTACCAGCGGCAAGGAGCCATCTCTCGATGCCATGAGTTACCCATGACACCTATTCTGGAGGTGGAATTGTTTGATGTGTGGGGTATTGACTTTATGGGCCCCTTTGTGAGTTCATATGGGAATAAATATATACTGGTGGCTATGGACTGTGTCCAAATTGGTTGAAGTTGTTGCATTACCTGAGAATGATGGAAAAAGTGTTGCTGGGTTCCTGAAAAAGAACATCTTCTCAAGGTTTGGATCACCCAGAGCCATTATCAGTGATGGTGGGTCTCACTTTTGTAACAAGGTTTTTAGTGCACTTCTGACCAGGTATGGGGTAAAACAGCACAAGGTGGAAACACCTTATCACCCACAGACTAATGGTCAACTAGAGGTCTCCAACAGGGAAATTAAAGCAATCTTGGCAAAGACAGTGAATGCCTACAGGACAGATTGGGCATATCAAATAGCTTTCAAAACACCTATTGGTATGTCTCCATATCAATTGGTGTTTCGAAAGGCATGTCATTTGCTAGTTTAGCTTGAGCATAGATCACTCTGGCGTTTAAGAAGCTGAACCTAAATTAAAGCGAAACTGCAAATTTGAGGCTAGATCAGATCAATGAGATGGATGAGTTTCGTCTGAGGGCCTATGAGAGGGATGCACTATATAAGGAGAGGATAAAGCTATATCATGACAAGCATATTGAGAAAATGAGCTTTACTCCTGATGACTTGGTGTTACTCTTCAACTCCAGACTTCGTCTGTTTCCAGGAAAACTGAGGTCTAAATGGTCTGGACCTTTTAAATCACGCAGGTATTTCAATCTGGGGCTATTGAGTTAGAAACTGAGAAAGGTGAGAGATTCAAAGCTAAAGTATAGAGAATCAAGGCATATTTGGGTGTCCTTGATGATGTGAAGATTGTCAAGGAATGTAAACTTGATGAAGTCTGAGTAATCAAGTAACCTGCGTCGCGCCGCAACGTTAAATTGTGCGCTACTTGGGAGGCAACCTAGGATGTAATTGTTGTAGGTATTTTCCTTTTTCTTTATTTCTCTTTGTGTTTTTTTAGAGTAATTGTGTGGTGAAGTGTGCAGGAAAGAATCGGTTATAAAGTGCAGGACTGGATGCAAACTGCCCCTCACGGGCGGTTTCACGAATCGTGGTGCCCATCACAAGCACTTTCACGGTCCGTGAATTTTACCATCAACCTAAAGGAGCTACTGGAATTCTCAAGAAAAGGGTTCACGGTCCATCATGTGTTGTACGGACCGTCTAGCCTCTCGTGAACCTCAAGTATGAATTAAAGTTTCCAAGTCTAGGTCATGGAAAGGTTCACGGACTGTGATGCCCTTCACGAGTGACTTCACGGCCCGTCGTCTCCACTGGTTTGTGTTGTGTTTAAAGCTAAAGTCACTAACCATTTCACAGACCGTGAAGCCTTTCATGGTCCATTTCACGGTCCGTCACCTTCTACACAGTATTACCCGTATTCGACTCGACCCAAAAGTAACCCATTTGGCAAGATAAACGTATATACTTTTCTAAAGCGCCAAAAGTCTGGTTTCATCCTATTATTCTCCTCCACAACGGCTATTTGAAGGTTAGAAACAATTTCGATTCATAAATCAATCCTAAGTTCATCCAATAATCGGAACCCTAAGCTCTCAGTCGATCAAGTGCACGTCATCTTCCCCCTTTCTTTGTGCGAGAAACTCCCATTATTAACAAGTAAGTTGATTCATAATGTTTGCATTGTCTATTAAGTCTAACACAAATTAGATTGAAGTTGAATAAATTCAAATTAGCATAATCTTGTGATAATTACCCTAAATTGGTAGTGAACTGTTGTGGGTTAAGATGAATTTGGTGTGCTTTACTTTGTCTATGGGTTTAATGCTTACAATAGGGTGAAATTATAAATGTTCTAAATTGGTTGTGATTTTGGGTATTTAATCGAGTGTGTAAAAAATAGGGTTGATGCGTAGATATGGGTCAGTTGTAAACTTGTGTAGAAATTGGAGTTGGTGTTGTAAAATCATATTGGAGTCTATGTTGGGAAGAAGGTGACTGAAATATTGATCGTGTAAGACCACGTCAGGTTTTACGGACCGTGGAATATACAACGGGCCGTGAAACTTGTTGTGGACCACACTTGCAGTCAACCCACCCCTTAGATAAAGTTCACAGGCAGTATCATGGACCGTGGTTCACTCCACGGGCCGTGAAGCCGTCCGTGAACATTCCTTTGGTAAAAAGTTTTTTGGTTCTTTTTGCACAATGATCCTGTCTCAACTCCACGAGGGATTTCACAGTTTGGGTACATACCACGGCCAGTACAAGTTCTCGTACAGTCTACCATAGTGTACAATTTTTAAAATTTTCCTGTATTCAGCTTTTGTTCGTTGTTGGTTCTGTGTCCCTTCTCGATGATAGAATGGGTGACGGTACTCTTAAGACAAGGCGTCACAATGATATTACTCATGGGAAGTCTGAGTAACCGATAGTGTGTCATTTGACTATGTTGATTACTAATGAGCTCTGTATTTCTCAGGGTGTGTTGATGTGCCGTGAAATCGTGGCACATTTGACGCTTAATAACTATGAACTAACACTGGAATTAAGTGATATTTTGTATTATTTGATAGGTTTGTTGAATGTGTAGGCAAAAGTCTGGTTGGTATAGAAAATGGAAAAGAAGCTGCAAAATGATGATGGCTGAAGTAAAGTTCAGGGTCAACTTGACAAACTGTGACTTCCATTACGACCCGTGGTTGAGCTCGTGAAAGTGAAGCAATGCTAGCCTTGAGAAGATGAAGAGGAGCAATAACAAGTGACAACCACGGAAGGTTCCACAGGCCGTAGCTCTTACCACGGACCGTGGTACCTACCGTGGAGTTGAACTAGTGTGAAAGAAAGGAAGTTGGCAGAATGTTGAAATCCCAGTGAAGACCAAGGACACCATCACGGGCTGTGGTCCTCGCTATGGACTGTGGTGCAATTCGTAGTCCTTGTTCCAGTGAATATCATGGAAGACCAAAACTTTGAGAAGTCCAAGGGAAGACCACGGAAGGCTTCACGGACCGTGAAGCCTTGACGGGTCGTGGTAGTAACCGTGAAAATGCCCGACAATTCAGTTCTAGTTCGATTAGGACTCACTTTTAACATTCTATTTTTGAACTACTTTAGGTCATTTTTGAATTATTATTCATTAACTAACGTTTTACGACAAACAACATATTATTACTTTTAGCTTCAAATTTTGGATTCAGATTATGTTTATTAGTTTGAAGTTTGGATTTCGATTATCAGTTTTTCAAGTTGTTGTTGATTTACCAATTATTTACGTAAGTATTTCTTAAAATGTTTTCATTATCCAGTACTGATTCTTTACGCGAAAACATGAGTGGCTAAACATCACGACTGGGTGTGTGGGATCTATGACGACATTCTAGTTGCGATTCCGTAAAACGAGTAAAAGGCAATCTTTGTTAAAACCTGTAGTTTACAGCTTTCATTATCAATTTAGTCTATTGAGTGCACACTTTAGACAGGCCTGTATCTGGTGTTTGTTCGAGAGAAAAGCATCAGTTAGGGAAAAGCTAAACTAAGTTAAAGAATTGGAGTTAAAGTTGGAGTTCGAGAGAAGAGATCTTTAACACCATATCAAATTAAGCGAAGTCCAATATCGATAACACCTTAAGTTCGAGAGAATTAGAGTGAATAATATCTTATTAGGCTCAGAGGCGTTAGATTAATACAACTCGCAAAGGTTCTGTAAACAGTGATTTCCCTAACACTCAACTTACGGGAGAGCATTATAATCGATGTCATAATGACCGCAAAACCTGGTTTCTTTAAATTAACATAATCAACTTACAACGAGATCGTCGGCGAACTGTGTATCTAAGTTTTGACTGCAAGTGTTGCAGATAGAATACTTTCCAATCGAACCCAATTTACTTTCCATGTTATTTGTTTAGGAAATAGTAACGACAATTGAGTAAACGCGACAGTGAAACTTATCTGTAAAGAAATTCTCTGTGGGATCGACCTCAACTCTAGTTGAGTTCTGTAAATTGACAACAACCCTTTACACTTCTTATTTGGAGTGTAAGTTTGGACGTATAAGATGTCTGGAAAAGTGCTACACAAGGCTCAATCATGAATGCACACGCAAGACTTAATTTACTCATGCGAAGATTAAATGTACACTCAAAGTTTCAAGTTGTGGCACACCATTATCAAAGAATCTCAAGCTCACTATACTTACTTCAAATGCAAGTTTAAGCTCAACAAAGGAAATCAAATGCCCTCACACAAAAGAATGATTCCATATTCACACACAATGGTTTAACAATTTACAATTCTGGAATCAAATGCAATGCTCACACTTATAAAGAAAAACACAAGGCATTCTTTCACCTATAGGTTTGCCCATATTTTCCAATAGACAATTGTTTCATCTCACTCAAGATCAAAAAGGTCTTTTCAAGGCTTGTAATGGGGTTGTGTGCAACAATATGGTTATTTAGGCTCAGTGACTTTCATCCTCATGAAATGTAGTGCTCACAACACTTCCTTTCCTCTTCTTTCATCATTTTATTTAGTGCTCAAAAGTCATCCCATTATTCACTTTCCATGGATTGTTCGGGAACCCCGTTTCTTTTGCACTTTATTCCACAACTTTTTCATTCTTTTTCTATTTATTTTTTTTGGAGGGGTTCCATTTTTCTTAAAACCATGGGTTAAAGGAGACTTTTCTTGCACTTCTTGACTTGCCTTCTATTTTCACCACACCCCCAACTTAGGCTTTTGACTTAAGTTGGCTATTCAATCAATTGACATGTTTTCACCAAGTTTCTTCCAAAGAAAGGTAAGGCTCAAGGGGTGTTCAAAAGAGGTTCACACACTCACAAGGTAGGCCACAAAAGAGGTATATGTCAAATTGGCTCACACTCTTCGAAGTTGCCTAAGATCATATCAAGAGATAGCTTTACTTAGTCGACCAGACCAATGGGGCAAATTTAAGGTGTTATTATGCATGGTTCACAGTAATCTCATCACACAAGGCATCGACACCAAAGTCAAACAAGACTCCACACTTTCGCTAGTGTGCAACGAGCATCACAAGAGACTTAATTCGATAATTGTTAGTCACAATGAGATGCAAAGAGTTCACATATTATATATGCAACTTCATTTGGCCTCATCGTAGCCACACATTCATGTTTGTTCGAATATAAGCACTATTCAAGTTATCGGTATTGATCAAAACGATACTCAAATTTGAAAAAGAAAAGCCTTTTTCAACACAAGTGCGGGGATTTGAAACAAGAAAGAGGTTTACTGAGGTTAATGAGTGGGCTCCACACCCCCAACAAAGATAGTTCACATTGGCCTCAATATGGGTAAAGAGCGGACAATTACCAAAATTTAACATGAAATCTAAATAATAAAAAGTATGGATAATGAAAGCAATTTAGTGTGTCAATAAGTAAAGCAGGGTAACGAGAAATCATCACCAAATGCCCATATGGCGATGGGGTGAAATGGCCTCTGAGTGCTTCGGCGATGCGCTGAATATTCTTTAGATCGCCCTTAGTTCCAGTAAGCCGCACTCCCAGAGAAGGCAGATTGGTAAAGATGTAGTGGATCGCCAAACACCTCGCGATCCACATAATAAACTTGAAGCATCACCGATCGATCCTTGAGGAACGTTGTCCGCTTCAATTAGAAAAGGCAAGAAAAGCTGGTCACCTAAACACATTGGCAATACGCCAACTGGTGGAGGTATCTCGCTGAATGTTCCAGTCTCAGTCTCATAAGGCGAGCCAAGTCGTGCTCGCCTATATAATTCGGTGACTCACCAAGAAGACTTTGTCTCACTCATGATCCCTACTCCTGAAAAAATCAACACATACATTATTTAAAACACTAACACTTGGGTTGCCTCCCAAGAAGCGCCTTATTTAACGTCGTGGCACGACGTGGAAAGGCTCTCAAGCATCTTCCAGGTACCCACCTCAATAAGAGAAATCTCCTGGCATTCTCCAAAGTATAATTTTAAGTGTTGCCCATTCACCTTAAATGTAGGTCCCTCTTGACCCTTGACTTCTACGGCACCATTGGTGAATACTCTTGTCACTATAAATGGTCCTGACCATTTAGACTTGAACTTTCCCTGGAAAGAGTCTAAGTCGAGAATTGTATAGTAACACCCAGTATCCCACTTTAAACTCCCTCTTAAGAATTTTCGCATCATACTATTTCTTCATCTTTTCCTTGTACAGGGTTAAACTTCCGTAGGCTCTCATTTTGAATTCATCGAATTCGTTTAACTATTCCATTCTCCCCCTTGAGGTCTTTGTCCAGTCCAGATTTAAAGCTTTCAATGCCCACAACGCTTTGTGTTCCAACTAGATGGGTAGATGGCAAGATTTACCAAAAACTATTTGATACGAAGACATCCCAATAGGAGTTTTGTATGGCCGCTTGTTTGGGGATGATATGGTATTGCTACTTTGTGTTTCACCCCATATTTACACAATGCAGTTGAGAACCATTTATTACAAAAGTGTGATCCCCCATCGCTAATAATGGCTCGTGGAGTCCCAAACCTTGCAAAAATGTAGCGCTTCAAGAATTGAACAACATTATTTCCTTCATTGTTTGGAAGAGGTACAGCCTCTAAAACATAATCCACAGCCACCAAGATATATTTATTGCCAAATAAGCTCACAAATGGACCCATAAAATCAATTCCCCATACATCAAATAGTTCCACTTCCAAAATTGGCGTCAGAGGCAACTCATGCCTTTTGGACACTCGCCTTGCTTTTGATATTGCGTGCACTTCTTGACAAACTCATGAGCATCTTTGTATAGAGACAGCCAGTAGTACCCACTTTGCAGAACGTTAGCTGATGTTCGTACACCACTGTGATGACCTCCAACCGGCGAGGCGTGACAAGCATGCAGGATCTTAACAACTTCTTCTTTCGAAACACATCTTCTAATTATATGGTCAGCACACTCTCTAAATAAATTTGGTTCATCCCAAAAGTATTTCTTAACATTGAACATGAACCTCTTTTGTTGGTAGAATTTCAGTTCATCTATCACTACTCCACACACCAAGTAATTTGCAAAATCAGCATACCAAGGGGGTTGTGTGAGGGTTACTGCGAATACCTGTTCATCGGGAAAAATATCCTTTATGTCGATCTCCAATTCGTCATTCTCCCTGCCTTCCAATCTTAACAAGTGATCAGCCACCTGATTTTCACAACCTTTTCTATCTTTGACCTCAAAGTTGAATTCTTGTAATAAAAGCACCCACCTTATCAATCTCGGTTTGGCGTCTTTCTTTGCCATTATATAACGCAATGCGGCATGATCAGTGTGAATAATCACTTTTGTACCTAGCAAGTATGCACAAAACTTCTCAAACGCATAAAGCACTGCAAGCAACTCTTGTTCAGTAACTTTGTAGTTACGTTGAGCACTATTTAAAGTTTTACTTGCATATTAAATGGGATGAAAAAGTTTATTTCATTTTTGTCCCAACACTACGCCTAATGCCATACCGCTTGCATCACACATTACTTCAAATGGCTCTGACCAATCAAGGCTAATGATGATAGGAGTGGAAATTAGTTTATCTTTCAGGCATTTGAAATCTACTATACAAGCATCATCAAAGTGGAATTTCACCTCTTTTTCCAAAAGTTTGCATGGAGGAAGTTTAATCTTTGAAAAGTCTTTGATGAACCTCCTATAAAATCCGGCATGTCCCAAAAAACTCCAAACCCCCTTTACCTAAATAGGTGGCGGTAATTTCTCGATTACTTCAACTTTTACTTTGTCTACCTCCATCCCCTTTTGTGATACTTTGTGACCAAACACAACTCCTTCCTTAACCATGAAATGACACTTTTCCCAATTTAGGACTAAATTGGTCTCAACGCATCTTTGGAGAACTTGTCCTAAGTGCTCTAAGCATTCTGCAAATGTGTCACCCACAACTGAGAAATAATCTATAAATACTTCCATTGAGTCTTCCATCGTGTCAGCAAATATGGATAGCATGCAACGTTGGAACGTAGCCGGGCCATTGCATAATCCGAATGGCATTCATTTAAAGGTGAAAGTACCATAAGGGCAGGTAAAGGTTGTTTTCTCTTGATCCTGCGTAGTAATGGAGATTTGGTAATAGCCAGAATACCCATCCAAAAAGCAATACCACCCTCTCTCGGATAGTCGGTCAAGCATTTGATCCATTAAGGGCATGGGAAAATGATCATTTTCAGTCCATGAATTTAGCTTCCGATAGTCCATGCAAACTCTCCAACCTGTCACCGGTCGCATAGATACAAGCTCCTCCTTGTCATTAGGGACAACCGTGACTCCTCCCTTTTTCGGTACACATTGTACCGGACTGACCCATTTGCTATCTGCAATAGCGTAGATCATTCCTGTGTCCAACCACTTTATTATTTCCTTTTTCACCACCTCTTGAATTTTCAGGTTTAGTCTTTGCTAATGTTCAACACTCAGTTAACAATCGCTATCAAGCTGAATTTTGTGAGTGCATATGCCAGGAGGGATGCCTATTATATCAACAATAGTCCAACCAATGGCTTTTATGTGCCTTCTCAAAACTTCAAGGAGCAATTTTACTTGACAATCAAGTAAATCGCCTGCAATAATCACCGGCAAGGTGTTATTTGCACCTAAGAAAGCATATCAGAGGTGAGAGGGCAATACCTTCAGCTCGAGATTTGGTGGTTCTTCGGTTGATGGCTTGGCGGGAGGGCTCTGTCAGTTTTTTAAGTCGATGTCCAATTTCACTGGGGTCTTTGTAAATCCCCCATGTTTGAAAACGCGACTATCACTTCATCTTGGCCTTGAACCTCAAACTCTTCATCGATCGCCAACATAACTTCAAGTGGTTCTTTCCTGCACATCAAATGGCTCACACTAGTCACTGCCTCGTCAATCATATCATCAATTGATATTACATGAATGTCACTTGGGTGTTTCATTGATTTGCACACATCAAAGGTGACTTCATCTTCATTAACCCAAAATTTCAGCTCTCTGCTCTCAACATCTACCAACGCTCTCCCAATTGCCAAGAATTGCCACCCCTAGATAATAGGAATCTCGACATCTATGTCACAGTCAAGTATGACAAAATCGGTCGGAAAAATAAATTGATCAACCTTAACCAAAATGTCATAAAGTATTCCCACTGGGGTTTGATTAATCTATCAACCATCAAGAGTATCATAGTTGTAGCTTGCGGTTCACCCAACCCGAGTTGTTTATAAATAGCATAAGGTATTAGATTAATACTTGCTCCCAGATTGCATAAGGCTTTTGCGAACTTGAGCATGCCTATAGTACACTGGATGGTGAATGCTCCAGGATCATCTTTATTTTCGATCAGCTCCTTCGTCATAATTGCACTACAACTGTGAGAGACTTCGATCGTCTCAAAATCCAAGCTCCTTTTTTTGTGACTAACTCCTTCATGAATTTGGCGTAACCTAGAATTTCCAACAATGCTTCAACTAGAGGGAGATTAATCGATAAGGTCTTGAATACCGATAGAAACTTCTTGAACTTCTCGTCCTCATTCTTTTTCGTGAGGTGTTGAGGAAATGGAGGAGATATTTTAGGTAAAGGCTGCTTGGCTTTTAGGCATGGCTTGTGTTTTTCCTCCTCACTTTGTGGTTCCTTTGTAATGTCATGAGGAATGGTTATCTCTTCTTCCTCTATATCTTTGCCTACATTCCATGTGTGCTCTTTTTCGTTACCCATCACACCACATTTTACTTCTTTTCCGCTCCGGGTGACAACGGCCAGTCCTTTATCTTCATCATCTGTCACTATATTTTGTTTCAATTGTATTGAAGGTAATACTCAATTGACCTTCAAGGACTTTGATGGTATCTGCGTGCGAGTTTACTTCATTGTTCAAGTATGAGAAGTCGGCTTTTATCCCATTCAATAAATCATCCGAGCCTTCAACTTTATCAATAATGCGTGAAAGTAAATCATTCACGCGGGGACTACTTACACCTCCCCTTGATTTTAGGCTCTCACTTGAGGGAGTGTGGTTCTCTTCATATTCATCCTCTCTTCTCCAATACTCATTTTGCTCAGAAAAAAATCTTGGTGGCATTTCCTTTACTCAACTTCCTTATGATAGTTCCAACCTTGATTTCCACCTCGCTGCAAATAGCGTGGGTAGAAACCCTCCTCACTTCTTCTGGAGTTCCAACATTGATTGTCCCCAAGCTTTTAATAGCTTGAGGACGAACCCTCCTCAACTCTGAACACTCCACAAGTTCCCTTTATGTGTTCCTGCAGAACTTCCATTTGGGTCAACATCTTCTTGATGTTTTCATCCCTCTCTTTCTATTTATCTAGTTACTCTTGTGTTAATCTAAAATGAAATGGAGAGACTTGATCCTTTTTTTTGTACCACGCTTGGTTTATTCTAGTCGTGTCATCTAGAAGAAACGAGGCTACATCAAATGATTGCAACATTATTCCTCCTCGTACCAACTGATCAACCAATCCTTTATTTACCGAATCGAGGCTCCAGTAGAAATATTGAACTAACAAATCAGTCGCCTGCACATTAGTTGGGCATTTAAGCAGGAGCTTCTTGAATCTCACCCATGTTTCATGGAGCGGTTCCCCCTCCTGTCGTTTGAAACCTTGAATTTCATCTCTGAGTTTCATCATCCTTGATGGAGGGAAGAATCTTATGTTAAATGCTATAACCAACTCCTCCCATGATGTGATGGAATTGTTTAGTAACTCAGTTAACCACTTATTAGCTTTTCCCTTTAAACACAACAGGGATAACCGCAGCCGAATTGACTCTTGTGACATACCTTTGAATGAAAAAGGGTTGCAAACCTCTGTAAAGTTTCTCACATGCTCATACGGGTCTTCGTGATCGAGACCTCCATATAATCCCCCCATTTGGAGAAGGTGCAGAGTTGTGCTAGTTACTTCAAACATCGCATTCCCATCAGTTTGTGGGATGCAAATTGCACCTATTCCACCTGATTGATCCGGGTTGTAGACATTATTGATGTCGTCTATACCGTCACGATGACCTGCTTGACTATCATTCATTTCTTCCTCACTCATGTCCACTTCTATATGGTCCAGCCAACACTTACACAACGCAGCCAAAACCAATTTTCACTACAGCCAACAAATTTAAGAGTGACAAACCTTCAATTAAAGAATCTTAAGCAATGCTACTCCCCGGCAGCGGCGCCATTTTGATAAACGCTATCAAAGATACTTCATCCAATACTAAGTATCAGCGATCGTTTAATAGTAATATAACCCAACCAAGGGTTGGGGTCGAATCCCAAGGGAGTAGTTTTTCCTTTAAATTCGAAAATGAAACTTCGACATAATCTCTTCAATGTTATGATTATGTTTGGCAGATTTCAATCCAACTTCACGAATAAACATGAATTAAACAATTACTAGAGTAGAACTTGGGGAATTGACCAGCCAATTGTCAAAATTTACTTTAGATGATGAATGTTGATATAAACAGTAGGTTATTTTGCTGCGGGTAGGTCGGACCATATATAAGTGAATACAGAAAAATGAGAATTTTTATGAAGAAATCAGCTAAAAATCTTTTTGATTACAAGATCTCTAAGAATATTTCGATAAAAATCCCTCAGAGCCTTTTATGGTATCCTCTCTCTAATTTGTTTTTGGTCGCTCGTTTCTGAATACCCTCTCTCTTTTCGAAAAATCAATTTAAATAAGTCTAATGTGTGACTGATACCGACCATTCGACGAGGTTAGTCGAATACCACCGATAGGTCAGCGACGCGTCGATCGTTCTTTATCTCGACTTCAGTGTTCACTCTTTTTTGGTTCAGCTATTGTAACTTTAGGCTATCCAAACTGGGATCGCCGAACACTTTCGCGAATCGCCTTCTGTCTATTATTTCGCTCATCAGCGTGTGTTCAGATCTTCTTCAGCAATCTTTGGCAATTTGATTGTCCTTCGTCGAATATATCGGCGACACGCCAACTAGCTCTACTGCTCGCCGAAATTACCCTGAGTTTAGCTCCAGCATTCTGTAACTTTAGGTGGTATCATGGCTGTTCAGTGATCCGCCGAATGCTCTTTTCTATCGCCAACGTGGTCATATGTTCCAGGGCTTAGCTCAATAGAACATTAGGTGAGACCATGGCCATTCGGCGACTCGCCCAATGGTTTAAGCGATCTTCAGGCATTCTCTTCTTCGTTCTTTCAGCTGCCTTGTTCCCTTTCTGCTCCATAGTGTCTATGTTTTGTCCCTAAGTTTAAATGTCTGAAATTCAAGTATTTACATCAGTTATCGATACAAAATGTGCATGTGAGGACACTAATTCCATTAAAAATGAAGCCCTAGATGAGTCCAAATTGTGGACTCATCACTTACTCAAGCATATCTAAGTTCATTAGGTTTGAAAACTTGGAGATGCTTCTTTAAGAATGTCTTAGTTCATTATTAACTTGGAACACTTTGAGATACTTCTTTAAATATGTCTTAGTTCCATAATAATCTTATACTAATTAGGAAAATAGCCTTAATCGACATAGGACCACATGAGCTTTCACATGATCCCTTCTGATGTTACCCATACGGAGAAAGGTTGGTCTATTTGCCTAGGGTAGAACCAGTTTGTTAGCTTAGTTTGACCCACTAGCTAACTTTCCTATGAGGCACGTAGTTGTGGAATACGGAGATTCTACTAGGAAACCCAGACTTAACTTATGAGGGACTCCATCTCATGAGATATACTTTGGGAAACTCAGACTCAACTTGTGAGAATTCCCATCTTGGAAACCAGACTCAACTAGGTAAAAGCTTCCATCTCATTACAATATCCACTCGGTGCTAGGCATACATCCCACAAGATAGCTTTATTAAGTTCTTACTCAATTCATGACTCTTGGAGGTATGTCCTTGACAACCAATCCATGATTCTAGTGATTCTATCACTTTATGTATTTAAACACTCTTAATTCAACATATTAGCTTTACTCTCAAAGCCCTAACAATCAATACTCGTGACTACAAGCCTTACTCTCAAAGCTTTACTTCTTACCAACATCACTCAAACCTAGATTTCAAGGCATTACCCAGTTGATGGATAATCAATTTGGTAACTATTTTTACCTTTTTATGATATCTAGCTAAAACCCCAATTCTTGGGGTGTGATTATGTGATTATAGGCTGATTTAGTTTATGGGTATTGTTAATTGTTAGTTTAAATGCTATTTAGAAGTGATTAATTGTGGTTTAATTTAAGAATTGTAGTTGCAAATGCAGTTCTACCCTTGTGTTTTTGGCTTGCTCGAGAGAGAGGTTTTAAAAGTAAACTTATTAATTGATGGTATGTGTGTATTAGGTTGGCCTGGGTTCAGCTCGAGAGAGTGAATCATAAACCCAATCCCACACATTCAACTCAAGAGAGTGAATGGACTAAGGTGTGGGTTGTTCTTATTTTGCATTCTTGTTGATGTTCGATAGAAATCAACTTGATTCGGGGTAAATTGTTCGAAAGAAATTTTATCTCCTCTACAGAGGAGAGTTGAGTTCATTTTTTCAAAATGATATATGGGAACTAAGTATTTCGATAGTAAATGTTTTTACATTTAAAACTAGAGGAAACATTGATATCCAAATAAGTTCATGAGGAGTTTTGAGTACTATCTCTTTTAAGAGAAATAGTTTGAGTAATAATCTCAAAGTTGAGGATGAGGAAATGTTTTTCAATACATATGAGCTATATTATATTTTTAGGAGTAGTATTGAGCACCGATATGGAGGAAAGTTTAGACAACTCACAGCCCCCATAAACTATGTAGCCAATGTGGGTAGAAAGGGTAATACTTTTTAGATGATTCCTTATTGTTTTTAAGCATAGCTTAGTGGATCCACTTAGCTGAGGAGTTCTATACCACGTCAAGGTATAGGACAGTTCTAGCAACGTGGGCGAGACACTTTATCATCACATAGCTCATAGTGATAGTTGTCAGTTAGAGAATCTCACAAATAGAGTTATTTTTTTTTTCATACAAATTGAGTTATTATTGTATTTTTGAATACATTGAGTTGTTATCTACTGTTTTAAATGCTTTATATAAACTCCATCATTATTGTTGTTTTTGTACTTCACTGAGTTGAGTATCCATGAGTTGAGGTTGAGTTGAGTTAAGTTGAGTCGAGGTGAGTATGTTTCATTCTTTCCAAGTTCAAGCTTTATGTTATGTTAAGTTTTCCCTGACATGCTCGTATATTCAATGTACATATCCATTTGGCCTGCATCGTTTCATGATGCAGATACAGGAGATCAAGGTCATTAACAGGCATTTCGTTGATACCATTTGTTGTTCCAGAGTTGTTTGGTGAGTCCTTTTGCTTATGGAGGAACCCTTATATATTTTCATCTATTTGACTTGTTATTAATATGACGTGGGTCTTGTCCCGATGTCCATCTCAGTTAGAGTCTTTCCATTTTCACTGTTTAATGTTTAAAGACTTGAGTTGTCTATTTTTTGCTAGTAAAATTTTCTTATATATTCTGAGTTTACCTTTTGACACAGTTGAATAAAGTTTACTTTTGAGTTTATCTTTTATTGAGAAAGTCTTCCGTTGAGATTTGAGTCAGGCCAAGGTTTCTCTTGGGACCAGCAATGGTTCTGGAGTGCCGGCCACCTCTAGGGTGTAGGCTCGGGGAGTGACACCTATCTTGGCTAGTAGGACATGCCTTTTCGGTGTGTGGTAGACACCGAATTCCATGTTATAGCTCACATGGTCTCTATGTCGGTTAAGGCTACTTCCCACAACAATGATGAATTAAGGCTACTTCTAGAAGAATCTCATATGTGTTCAAAGATGATTTTACTTGCACTGACCACAATCATGAATATGTTTTTAATCCCTTATCTTATGTTTTAACTTGGTCTTTGCATATCATGAAAATGTCATTTTAGCATGATTTTATAACTCTTATGCATTGCTATCATACTTAGCACATTCTTTGTACTAACACATACTCTTGACTACATTGTTTTCCAAATGTAGGGTCCGACGTTCCAATTTCGCATCCTCATGGCTAGTGATCACTTTAGTAGTTATTGAGAAGTTGTGAGTCCTCAGGTTCCAAGGACCGAACCTTTTATTGCTTATTTTATTTACCTTTCAGATATTATATGTGATTATGGGTTACGTCCCAATCACTCTTGGTGTAATAGATGGCTTTGAGACAATGTATATTTTTACTTTGTTTTTGACAAACTCTTTATGATATAAACTGTCTTTTAAACTATATTATCTTGTATGATGTATGCCAAGTAACTTGTGTAGGACCTTTCGGGGTCCTATGCACCATGTCACGTCTAGGGTCTACTTTGGGTCGTGACAAAAAAATGGGAAATGGATTAACAAGATTAGAAACTGTTTGACATTGTTGTTGGGAGGTCAAAAGTGATTATTTAAAAAAAACACTTTTTTTTGAAAAATTTAGTGTTCGTCAAATTCTCAAAATTGCTTGTTATTGGAAGCAGAAGTAGTTTTTCTACAGTTGGGAAGAAGCTAAAAATTTATGTTTCTCAAAAAAAGTAGAAGCAGAAAATTATTTTCTTAAAGACTAAATATCCCTCCCATACATACATATTTACCAATATATCTCTTATTGAATAATTAGCATATCTCTTAAGTTTGGTTAAGTTTAATTCAAGAATTTTATTTTTTATTTTTATTTTTATATAATAATTTTTGTAATGTTTATTTTTGCTCCCCAATATACATGCAAGTGTACGTGATCGCTCAAGTAATATAGTATCTTTTAGAAATGAGTTTTTCGTTCCAGTGGTACTTATGATCAACCTATACTTAGTAACTTAATTCCACAATTAAACAAAAGTAACCTTTAGAAAGAGTTTAATGGTTTTTAACTACTACTACGATTTATGCAATAACTAAAACTAACTAATGTGAACGACTTCAGTTTGATGTTTCAAACAAGTAAAAGACAATTTCAGGGCTGCAACATGCATTGGATTTCATGTATGATATCTCAGGCAATGAACTAATTTCGATTATTAAGTTACTGATTTACAAAGTTAATTGTATGAGTTAGGTCTCTCGACCTCTAGTCGCCTCCTCCAATTAGCTGTCTAACTACATCATTGAGTGGGGATAGGCATTCCTAATAGGCGAGCATTTATATTTCATCATGCTTCGTAACCAAGCTAGTTGTTCGTTTGGGTGTCATTCCTAAACACAAATCATCTCTAATTAATGGAAGATCAAGCTTTATATATTTCTTGGTCTATCTACCTTATCCTCTCTCGATTTTAAGAATAGACAAGAGATTTATCTCTATGATGGTCAGTCAAGAAATACTAAAACAAGAATATAAAATTAACTTAAATGATTACAAAGAATTAATTCAAAAAGCCTTCAATATTCAACAATCAATTTGTAGTTACAGCGCCAGAACAAGGGCGTTTAGCCACTCATACTATTCAAAAACTGCAAAAATAATTGTTCATGCGATTTCCGAAAATAAAGAAGAGTTAGAAAATTGAAACCTATTACAAACGTTGAATGTTGCTCTTGCACACCAAAATAATGTCGAACTCCCTACAAAATAGCCCTAAGGGTCTATTTATAGAAGTTGGGAAAACTAGAGTCAAAGTCTAATTCAACAAGGAATCCTTTTTAATACAATTTTCGAAGTGCTTGACGGACAAGAGTTGGGGCGGCGCGCCTCCCATCGCACCACACACAATTCTCTGTAGTTTCACTTGTGGCGCGTCGTGCCTATCAGTGCGCCAGGCAATGCCTTCTGTAGTTCTGGTTGTGGCGCTCCACGCCAGCTAGTGCGCCTAGCTCCAGCCTCTGTAGTTTATCCCTTGGCGCCCCACGCCAAGTAGTACGACATACCTTGGTACTTCCTTGCTTCCCCTTTCTTTGAATCGACTCCAAACTAATCATGTGTTTTAGTGTACAATTGATTGACGTTTCAGGTACACCTCATCCAATTCTAGGTGCAAATGATCGTTAAGCAGTATAAAACCCAACAAAGAGTTGGGGTCGAACCCACAGGGAGCAGCACGTGTTCAAAATTCAGTTATGAAGTACAAATGTGGTCTAAATACTTGTAGGAATAGAAATTCTCGAAAAAGACATGTAAACAAGTCAAAGGGGGTGACAACAAATGTCTTATGGGGGTTTTGGTTTGCAATTAACAGCTACGACGCACTCAAACAACAATGAAACAACAATATAAAGAGGAATTCTCGGGATGTGATCGATTATAGGAAAATTTTGCTATATGGGTAATTCAAACTACTAATAAACAGTTAAATGCAGTGGGTCGGCTGGGCTATGATGGAAATAGCCTTTTCACGAACAACTACTTCGATTCAAGTGATTTCTCTCAAACATCAACAAGCTTAACAAATAAGAACAGCCCATAACCTTAATACATCCTCTCTCGAGCAAGATGGGAAGTATTTGGTTTAGGAATCACTCTTTCGAGTTGAACCCACATCAACCCAATACCTACAAACCATTAATCAAAAGGTTTGGTTCAAAACCCTCTCTCTCAAGTAAGCTAAGAACTCAAAGTTAGAGCTTCATTTGCAACTACAATTCATAGATTAAAACACAACTAATGATTAAACTCACTTCAATATAGCATTTAAATTAGTAATAATCAATACCAATAAGCTAACTCAACCCAGAGTCACACCCCAACAATTGGGGTTTTAGCCACACAATATAAAAATAGAGAAACAGTTACCAAATGCATTAGCCATGGTATCGGTAAGAGTACCCAAGCCTTTACAATGATTTTGAAGAATGAAATTCAAAGACCCACTTTCCAAATCTTCTAAAATTGTACAATTCGAACTCAAAAATCCAGAGAAACTCTAAGTCTAGAATGGGAACTGTAATATCTGGGCAAGAACTCCTCAAAATTACATTTAAAATCAAATTTATAGTTGCCCAAAATTTAGCCTGAAAAGCCATTAGGCGAGGTAAGTCCAGCTCCCTGAGCGGTTCGGCAATCCATCATTTGCTCTCTTACATCGCCATTTTGCATTGGTTCTTAGCATCCTCAAGTCCTGTAACTTTGGGTGATCCATTTTGTCATCGCGGAACCGATCGGTGAGTCTCCGATTGCTCATTTCTGTCGTCGACTTGGTTTCTTCCCTTAGGGCTGGCATGCTGGAACTTTAGGCAATCTAGGGAGCCACTCGGCGGTTCGCCGTGTGGTCTTAGCGATCACCAGGATTGATTTTCTCCACTTCTTCAACTTGTTTTGTTCCTTTTTGCCGGTTAGTGTCCTTGCTTTGCTACTTAATCCACATACCTGAAAATCAGGGCTTTAACATCAGTTTATAGCATAAATTAGGCATTTGAGGACACTAAAACTATCAAAAATAAAGCCCTTAATGAGTCTAAATCTCGGACTAATCAACACCCCAAATTTAGGGGTTTAAGGGAGCAGAAAGGGCGATCAAGAAAACATTTTGGTTACCTCAAGCATCTCACCGAAAGTTACAGAACAAACTCAACCAAAATTAGAAATTGAGGGCGATCTGAGGGAGACTTTGGCGAACCGCCGAACCACTCAGCAAGCTCGACTTAGCTCGCCAAATGACCCAATGTGCCCGTTTTCAACCTTTTTTCTCAAAATCATGCATGTAGCCCCTGAATTCAAAATTAAACACAAACACCATTCAATTAAGGTCAGACCCATACGACCCATGTCATCGTGATACTCAGACTTCCCCTGATTTGGCCAAAATTGGCTATTTGATGACTTTTTTCCCTTAAGGATGACGTCAAATGCTCCATCATTGGAAAAATTATGTCATTTAGCACAATTTTGGATTACTTAGACTTCACCTCGCTAGAACCAACACATTTATACCGCAACAGAACAATTTAGACTCGATTTTACAAGCAAGAACACGCAAATTGATCAATTTATAGCACTTAGGCACACATTTTAATTCATTACAGACAAAGCAACACTTAAACACAATTAAAACAGTTACCTAACACAAAACAACAACAATTTTACCGGTTGCATTTCATTTCCACCACAAAATTAAAAAACGGGGTTCAAAAAACCAACCTTTATGCTGAATTTTAATTGTGAATAGCTAGGAGGCAAAGTTCCATAATTCTGAGCAACGATTTCACACAAAAAGCGGATAAGAACAATGAAATAAGCAAAATCTAAAGTTGGGTGAAAGGGTACGAGAGTGAAAAATGAGAGAAGATGAAGAATTTTGAAATTTTGAATTGTTTGGCCTATAAAACCTTTAAGTTCGCGGCACCTTCGGCAGAGTAAGTCGTGTTCTCCAACCCACTCGGCGATGCGCCGAGTCGTATTTTACCTCGCTGAGTTTTAAGGACTCCCAGCAATTTGGGGGTTCAAACGGCAGACAAAGTCGAGCTCGCCGACCTGTTCGGTGAGTCGCCAATTAAGCATTTAGCCCACCAACTTTTACAGAGTTCCCCTTCAAGCTTGGTGGTTCCAACGATGGTCCAAGTCGGGGCTCACCGACCTGTTCGGCGTGTCGCCGACTTGACTTTGGCTCGCCAAACTACTCATTTTCCAACACTTTTCACTTTTCAACCTGCACAATTAACACCCACTATTCAAAATCAAAAATTAAAACATTAAAAATTTGGGTTGCCTCCCAAGAAGCACCTTAGTTAACATCATGGCACGACGAAAATACCTTTTCAAGGATCATTTTTCGAGTTCGCCAAGGTATCACTTGGCAAGTCCCCCTTTTGACCTTGGGTTCAAATGAGAAGAAATTTTACCTATTTGGGTTTGCAACTTCTTGATTGACATGGAATGGGAGGTGACCGTTTGATTAAGTGTAGAGACATCCTCCTTCACCTCTTTCAACACTTTGTCTGACCCTTCAACTTTGTTGAGAATACGTGAGAGCATGTCTTCCGTACATACATTTTCAGGCTCCTTGGGCATTTGACGCTCATGGGGTGGGACGTACTTGTCCTTGTCCCCCTCTCTTTCCTTCCAAGTGGCGTTACGATCACACCATTCTCTGTCATGATCTCTCCATCCCTCATCTTTATTCCAACCCGGCCTTGGATAGTTTGCACGATAACATCCTCCTTGATTAGCTAGTAAGGTCACCTCCTCATTGTACAATGCTTGAAACTAAGCTTCTTCGGGGTTTACTCCACCAATACCCACAACATTAACACTCTTCATACAACTACCCATCACATTTTTCGCCAATAGATCCAGCTAGGTCATCATTTTGGCCATGTTTCGGTCTCTCATTTGATCATTTTCGATCTGCTCTTTTGTCATTCTAAAAGTGAGAGGAGAGACTTGGTCTTCACGAGTGTACCATGCCCACTTGATCTTGGTCATACCATCAAGAAGATGAGACATACTTCATAGGGTTGTTGCATTATACCACCGGGAACAAGTTGATCAACAACTCCTTTGTTCACCGAATCAAGGCTCCTATAGAAGTATCGCTGCAATATATGATTCGGCAGCCCGTGGGTTGGAAATTGAAGTACCAATTTCTTAAACCTCAGCCACATCTCATGGATAGGTTCACCTTCCAAGTGTTTGAAACCTTGGATACTATCTCTAAGGGTCACCAACCTTGACAGGGGAAAGAATATCACATGGAATGTTGTAGTAAGCTCATCCCAAGAGTGCATGGAATCCCTTGGCAACTCAACTAACCATTTATTAGCCTCACCTAAAAAAGAGAATGGGAACAACCTGAGACAGACTGATTCTTATGATACGTTCTTGAGTGAGAACGGACCACAAACGTCCACGAAGTTTCGAATATGCTAATGTGGGTCTTCGTAAGCCAATCCTCCATATAATCCCTTCATTTTGAGGAGTTGTAGCATTGTACTTGTATCATGGAAAACGACACTCCCTTCAATTGGAGGTAGACGTATTGCACCCATACCACCCAATGGAATTGGGTCATTTACATCATTGAAGTTCCCAATATCATCTTGGTGGCCCACTTGGCTACCATCACTCCCATTTACGCTCATCACTTCCTCTTTTCAACAAAAGCAACACAAAACCAAAAACTAAAGTAAGCAAATTCAACTACAACTAAAAAGATCACAATTTAACTTCAATAAAAGAATTTCAAACAACACCACTCCCTGGCAGCGGCACCATTTTGATTAACATTTCAGGCACACCTTATCCAATTCTATGTGCAAACGATCGTTAAATAGTATAAAACCCAACAAAGAGTTGGGGTCGAACCCACAGGGAGCGGTACGTGTTCAAATTCAGTTGTGAAGTACAAATGTGGTCTAAATAGTTATAATAATAGAAATTCTCGGAAAAGACATGTAAACAAGTCAAAAGGGGTGACAACAAATGTCTAATGGGGGTTTTGGTTTGCAATTAGCAGCTACGACGCAATCAAACAACAACAAAACAACAATATAAAGAGGAATTATCGGGATATGATCGATTATAGGCAAATTTCACTATATGGGTAAGTGAAACTACAAATAAATAGCTTAATGTCAATGGGTAGGCTGGGCTATGATTGAAATAGCTTTCTCTCGAACAACTAAATAAGAACAACCCACAACCTTAATACATCCTCTCTCTAGAGCAAGATAGGTAGTATTTGGTTTAGGATTTACTCTTTCGAGCTGAACCCACATCAACCCAATACCTACAAACCATTAATCATAAAATTTTGTTCAAAAACCTCTCTCTCAAGCAAGCTAAGAAATTAAAGTTAGAACTGCATTTGCAACTACAATTCATAGATTAAAACACAGCTAATGATTAAACCCACTTCAATATAGCATTTGAATTATTAATAATCAATACCCATAAGCTAATTGAACCCATAATCACATAATCACACCCCAAGAATTGTGGTTTTAGCCACACATATAAAAACAGAGAAACGATTACCAAATGCCTTAGCCATGGTATGGTAAGAGTCTCCAAGACTATACAATGATTTCCACGAAAAAATTCAAAGACCCACTTTCCAAATCCTCCAAAATTGTACAATTTGAACTCAAAATTCAAGAGAAAACTCTTAGTCTAGAATTGGAACTATAATATCTGGGCAAAATCTCCGCAAAATTACATTTAGAATCCAATTTATAGTTGCCCAAAATTTAGCCTAAAAAGCCATTAGGCGAGGTAACTCGGGCTCGTTGTGTGGTTCAACGCTCCGCCCTTTGCTCTCTTCCATCGCCATTTTGCATTGGTTCTTAGCATCTTCAAGCCCTGTAACTTTCTGCAGTCCATTTTCTCATCGCGGAACCAATTGGTGAGTCGTCGAATGCTCATTTCTGTCGCTGACTTGGTTTCTTCCCTTAGGGTTGGCACGCTGGAACTTTAGGCGGTCGGAAGAGCCTCTCGGCGGTTCGCTGAGTGGTCTGGGCGATCACCAGGATTGCTCTTCTCCACTTCTTCAGCTTGCTTTGTTCCTTTTTGCATGTTAGTGTCCTTGCTTTGCTCCTTAATCCACATACCTGAAAATCAAGGTTTGAACATCAGTTTATAGCATAAATTAGACATTTGAGGATGCTAAAACTATCAAAACAAAGCCCTAAATGAGTCCAAATCTCGGACTCATCAACAATCATCACAAGTTAAACAAAATCAAGCTAATAGACTCAAGATTATTCTTTAATTTAATCTCTTCATGGCAAATATTGGCAACTTTGGCATATAAATATGCCTAAGATCACCACCCTACACTTAAACCTTTGTTCGTCCTCAAACAATCTTTAACTATCAACTTGTTTTCCTAACATTTGGACTTTATCAACCCACCTTAAAATCAACCAAACACATTTAATCATGATTTTGTAGTTCACATTGGATGCAACACTTCAACAGTTTTACTATATCATCATGATACACCAAGTTACAACACATATGCTCAAAGAATGACTCATTTATTATTTTTCCGTGCTAATGCAAACTCATACAAACACACAAATTAGATAAATCCAAACATGTGCCATGAATGCCCTCACTCATTTGTGTTTAGTATAGCCTTTCATTCAAGTAATCATATTATAAACAAGACCTATTTTTCAAACATTTTACTCACTCTCACAAACGAAATTCTTACTTCTCTTAACATGCCATAAGCTTGCCCATAGTGTATTTTCACTTTCACATCATATTTCTCAAAGAATCAAGAGGACTTCTATTTGGATGTAATGTCGGCTTAGGGTAAAGAAGGGAATATTATGGATATCTTTAGTGACTACACCTCCTTAATGCACATGTATTTGTTCCACCGGTTACACACCTTTCACTAGCTTTTCTTTTCCTCTAAGTACACACTTCATGCATGTTTTCCCTCTTCTATTTCAAGCTCTGCCCCGTATGCTCCTTATTATTATCATTTTTTTCTCTTTTTTTTTCTTATATATATGCCTTTTCACTAGCCACCCTCAATTGAGGTGCACAATATATTTGGTAGGACCAGGGCCAATGTTTAAGCATACTTCTGAACTAGTAACCCTCAACTTAGTTGAGGTGCACATTGTCCACTAAGGACCAGGGCCAAAACATAGTTTTCCTAAACTTTTATTTTTCACACAACATAGCATTTCCACCCTTTTTCAACTTCTACCAACCTTTTCAACCTTTCTTCTCAACATAGTTCATTAAGGATTACATTGGAATAAAATACTTTGGTATCTATAGAAAGGGTTTCGGCTTATTCATACGGCATAAAAAACAAAGCTAAAGGCTCAATGGGGCTTAACTAGAGATGTTTTCATTGGTACGCATACAATAGAGTCAAAAATTGGCTTTTTTCAAAGAAATGCCTCAATCATTTTCCCTAAATCATGGGGAAGGTTCTAGATATCAATCAAAGCAAGAACCACACAATCACTCACCAAACATGGAATCACGACACACATAAGGACACATCATATTAGCATGCTCTTACAACTTGCATTACGGTATTACTACTCAATTAAACCCACTTAGATTCATTCAAAGTCAAAACAACTAACACATGCTTGTTTCAAAGTTACCATTCTTTTGCATATTGTGACTACTCATGATGTTTGGCTGACTTTTTCAAACATAGTTTCAAAATACCAAAAGGTTGGTTTCTCAATTCTACTCCTCTTCGTGACTAATTTTTCCTTAAGACAGTCATCATCCATCTATCATTGGGAGCTGTCACTCCTATGATGACTCTAAGACTCAATAAAAATAATAAAACTAGTCCTAGTCGATTCAAAGAGACTATCCTCATGAAAAGTACCGAAAACAAAAGTTTAGGAACCCAAAATAAAAATAACATAAACAAAAACAAGACCCAATAAAGCATTAAACCTTATATACACAAGAGAGTTATATCCTACTCCACACTTAAAAATTTGCACTGTCCTCAGTGCGCACAAATAAAAAAGAAGTACAGAGTTAGAGATACTCCTTCAGGCATCTAGGCCTCGTCATCATCATTACGACCTCCATCGAATACTATAAATGCATTAGCATCATCATCAACAACATCCTCCTCAACTGCCTTATCTATAGCTTCATCCGCGGTGACCTCGACATCATCAAAAGGCTCCTGAAATGTCGGACCAATCCTGCAAATGTAGGCTGCACTCTCCGTCAAAGGGTAGCGCTCCGCAAAAGTTTCCATCTCATCATCAATGACCGGACAGCCCCCGATCCTCAGCTACAACTCCGTCATGCCAAACATGCGAGCCATTACACTATCATCTCTAGATTACCGCTCCTGAGCCGATAAGATAGGTCCATGGGACGTGTCGAGCGCCTTGATCCGAGTGACATCTTCCATATTACATATCAAGTAGGAATCCCTAGCAACGGTCATATCCAACTCCTCCTCTTTAATACCCTCAACCCTCAGAAACTGGGTGATCAAACCCCCATAACAAAATCGCCACCTCATGTTATTCCATAATTTCATCATGTTCTGCCTTAACACCTCCCCAACTTTAATAAAATACCATTCATCAGCATATAAACTAACACCACCCTATCCTTAGTCACCTCTAAAGTATGCTTAGCTGGTAGAAAAACACTACACACTATTTTAAGCCAAACTCTTGTTATTTATTTTAAATTAGCATAATGGATAGTGGCATGCCTACCGGTGTCCTTACTATGATCTCAGCTAGTTGTAGTCTCTAACCTACACAATGTATGGTGGATATCTCTATAAGGGCGGAGGGGGTTTCCTTTAGCTTATTGTAATCATCCGCGTCACAGTTAGGGGAAGCCAAAAATAAATTTAATGTCATAGAAGTAAAGCGTACATCCTTTCCCCGAATTAGAACAGTCTTATTGAACCTAATTTTTGTATTCCAATTGGCATAAAATTCCCTAACCAAGGTTAAATTGCAATGCCCTTGATAATCAAACATAAATCGCAGCCCCAAAGCATTCACAGTATTACAAATTTGGGGGAATTAGGATTGTAACCGTACCTCATTCATAAACTCATCACCAAGGTATTTGGCTTCCTTTTGGCTCACAAACCATTCTTTCATATATATCTCTACTGATTGCTTTACAAATTTCTGGAATGGAACCCGGCTACTAGAGGACCCATCATTATCTCCCTTCTGATTACATTTAGAACCTGCCCCACCTTCCACATTCCTAACATTAGGTGTCATCTAAACTATTTAGAAGAAGAAAAAGTGACAAAAGAATTTTTTTGGAAAAAAAATGGAGGGGATCGGTTAATAGTGGAGAGAAGAAAGAAGAAGAAAAAAAAATTGGAGTGAGAGAGAGTTGGAGGGAAGTGGAATGGTGGACTTTGGGGGTTTTAATGGGGGAATTTGTAGAACAAGAGGAGTTGGAAGATTGAGAGTTGAGAGAAGAAGAAGAGTTTGGAGAAAATTGTAGGGGTGGGTCAGTTAAGAGATAGAGAGAATGGGGGAATGAATGGGATTTTAGGGATTTAAAAGGAAGTTGAATGGGTTTTTGGTCGAGTTTGACCTATTTATGCAAAACATGCACTAGGGCATGATGGAGGCGTGACGCGCCAGCAGTGCGCCCGCCCCTGTGCTCTGTAGTTCAGCTCCTGGCGTGGCGCGCCAGTCAGTGTGCCAGGATACCGACGACGCGCGAGACAGTATGCCCACCTGAATTATTATTTTTTTGTTTTTGCTATTACAATCTACGTTACAAATAATGAAAATTCTATTTAGCTAATAATGAAAATAACAACTTTACTAGATCCTAAGAAATTAAACTACGCTAAAAATTTCAAAATTTAAACAAGTACATATCTATCACATATCGTTTATGGGTTGCCTCCCGTGGAGCACCTGGTTTAACATCGCGGCTCGACTCAGCTTGGATCATTCGTCATTCAACTCAAGAACCTCCCGATCACGATTTAATTCTTCCCCAAAGTAGTGTTTAACTATTTGCCCATTTACCAAGAATGTTGGGCCATTTGCACCTTTAAGTTCAATGGCACCATGTTGTGTCATCCTTACCACTTCGAAGGGACCACTCCATTTAGACCTTAGTTTTCCGGGAAATAACCTTAGTCTTGAGTTAAAAAGTAGTACCTTTTCTCTCGAAGTGAAAGTGCGAGGAACTATGTGCTTGTCATGCCACATTTTCATCTTTTCTTTGTAGAGCTTGGCATTCTTATACGCATGGAGCCTAAACTTTTCAAGTTTCATTGATCCACTCTCTTCCTACCGGCCAGCTCGAGGTCAAGGTTCAACTTCTTTATTGCCCAATATGCTTGGTGTTCTAATTCTGCCAGAAGATGACATGATTTGCCGAACACTATGTGATAGGGAGAAGTCCATATGGGTGTCTTATATGCAGTTGTATATGCCCACAATGAATCATCGAGCTTTTCAGACCAATCCTTTCTTTGTGCATTTACCATTTTCTACAAGATTTGACTCACCTCTCTATTTGATACTTCCACTCGATTACTAGTTTGAGGATGGTAAGCTGTAGCAACCTTATGCCAAATACCATACTTAAAAAGAATAGTTTTTTACTAGATGGTTAATGAAATGCTTACCTCCATCACTTATGATTTCCCTTGGAGTGCCAAAACGAGTGAAAATGTGCTTCTTGATGAATTTAATCACCACTCTTGAATCACTCGAGGGAAGAGCTACCGCCTCAACCCATTTGGACACATAATCAAAAGCCACCAGAATATTTTTGTTTCCACTAGATGGCGGGAAGGGACCCATGAAGTCAATACCCCACTCATCAAAAATTTCCACCTCTAGAATGTTACTTAGTGGCATCTCATTTATTTTGGATATAGTGTCAACCTTTGGCATTTATCACACCCCTTCGCATATGCAATAGAATCTTTAAATAAAGAGGGCCAAAAGAAACCAGTTTGTTGTACCTTATGAGCCATGTGCTCTCCTCCATGGTGTTCTCCATATGGGCTCCCATGACAACTTTCGAGCACTTTCTTTACTTCATACTCTGAAATGCATCTTATTACCACCCGATCCACTCCTTGCTTGAATAAGAATAGTTCATCTCATATATAGAACTTAGCCTCATGAGTTAGTTTTTTCTTTTGTTGGGTGGTTGCATCTAGAGGGTACTCTCTACTTACTAACAGATTCACTATGTCTGCATACCAAGGCACTTGAGAGATATCTAGTGCCATCAACTTTTCATCCAGAAAATCTTCCCGAATTTGTTCCCCTTCATGTACATGGGAAAAATCTTTTAACCTAGACAAATGATCAGTTATTTGATTCTCAGTACACTTTCTATCTTTGACCTCAAGGTCAAATTCTTGGAGAAGCAATATCCACCAAATAAGCCTTGGTTTAGCATCCTTCTTATTAAATAAGTACCTAATAGTTACATGGTCAGTATAAACAATCACCTTGGTACCTACCAAATACGATCTGAACTTGTCGAAGGCAAACACTAGAGACATCATCTCCTTCTCAGTCACTGTGTAATTAGCTTGAGCAGAATCAAGAATCTTGCTCGCATAGTAGATTGAATGCAACACTTTGTCTTTCCTTTGTCCCAACACTGCACCCACTGCTTTATCACTTGCATCACACATGAGTTCAAATGGTAATTCCCAACTAGGAGCAATTAAGATCGGAGCTTCAATTAAGTTCCTTTTCAACATCTCAAACGCTTTCAAGCACAACTTATCAAATTCAAATTTCACCTCCTTCTCCAAAAGCATTCACATAGGTCTTGCAATCTTGGAAAAATCCTTGATGAATCTCCGGTAAAAACCTGTGTGTCCAAGGAAACTTCGAACCCCTTTTACAGAGATAGGAGGGGGAAATTTTTCAATAACTTCCACCTTGGATTTATCTACTTCTAATCCTGACTTTGACACCTTATGACCTAATATTATACCCTCTCGAACCAATAACTGACACTTTTCCCAATTCAGTACTAAATTGGTCTCTTCACATCTAGCAAGTACTCTATCAAGACTCTGTTGACATACATCAATAGACTTCCCGAAGACATAAAAATCATCTATGAATACCTCTACAAAGTCCTCCACCATATCATGAAAAATGGCCATCATGCACCTTTGAAATGTCGTCGACTCATTGCAAAGTCCAAATGGCATGCGTTTGAAACCATATGTACCATAAGGACAAGTGAACGTGCACTTTTCCTGATCCTCGAGCGCAATCAAAATCTGATTATATATGGAATACCCATCTAAGAAACAATATTACTCCTGCCCTGCTAGTCGGTCAAGCATTTGATCAATGAAGGGAATCTGGTAGTGGTCTTTTCGTGTGGCCTCATTTAGCTTCTGGTAATCCACGCAAATTCTCCATTCGATTACTATTCTAGTGGGAATTAACTCATTTTTTTGGTTCTTCACCACTGTCATACATCCTTTTTTTGGGACACACTGCACGGGACTTACCCACTTGCTATCGTAAATTGGGTACATAATTTAAGCATCTAACCACTTTATTACTTCCTTGCTCACCACTTCTTTCATCAAGGGACTCAGTCTACGTTGATGTTGTGCACTCAGTTTCTGATCCTCTTCGATGTAGATTTTGTGCATACATAAAGTCGAACTAATCCCATGAATATCAGCCATCTGCAACCCAATAGCTTTCTTTCTCCGCTTTAGGACTCTCACTGCCGCATCAACCTATATTTTAGACAATTATGTAGAAATTATTACGGGTAAAGTTTCATTAGTACCCAAATATGCATACCTTAGGTGGGCAGACAGATATTTCAACTCCAATTTAGGTGCTTCTTTAATTGATGGTTTAGGTGGAGGCCCTAGCTCACGATACAATGGCTCCACTCTATGTTTGTGTAATTTTATGGTTGCCAGATTCTAACAAGTCACCATCTCTTAAGTTTCAATAATTCCATCTACGTCATATCCCACTAACACTATTTCTAAGAGATCATCGAGTGCAATAAGCTACGATTCTACTGTGAGATATATAATTGTCATAGCGGATAACTCTTCATAGACAAAAGGCAAATTCAAGGCGTGGTAGACATCAAATAATTCAACCTTATTGTGTGCCTTCATAGTCAACTGCCTAGTTGATACATCAATCAAGGCCCGCCCCGTAGCTAAGAACGGACGCCCTAAAATGAATGGAACTTTAGGAGCAAGCTCAAAGTTTAAGACCACAAAATCCACTGAAAAGATCAACGAACCCACTTGTACTAACACATCCTCTACTACCCCATCTAGCCTAGCAATGGACCTATCCACGAGTTGGAGAATGACAGTGGTTGGTTTTGGACTGCCCAACCCAAGTTTCTTATATAAAGATGCAGGAATAAGATTAATGCTCGCACCCAAATCACATAACCCCCAGGCATGAACACTTTGCCCAATTGTAATTTGCACCGTGAAACTACCCAGATCTTTTAACTTCTTGGGTAATCTATTCTGAATTCTAGAGTTGCACTTCTTAGTAAGTGCTACCGTTTCATACTCTGTGAGTCTCCTCTTGTTTTCCACTATCTCCTTCACATACTTAGCATACTTTGCAATTCCCTGCAAAATGTCAACCAAAGGCAGTTTAAAGTGAACCAGTTTAAGGAGAGAGAGAAACTTACCGACACATTCATCTTCATTCTTCTTTCTGAGCTTTTGTGGAAACGGACGGGGTGGTTTCATTTGAGGAACGGACTTCTCAACATTAGAGTTCTTTACCACCTCTTTTTGTTTCTTTTCTTTATGAACTGCCTCAGTATCTCTTTTCTTTGGAGCTAGTTCCTCTAGTTGTAACCCACTTCTAGTACTCACCGCATTCAGTTGCTTAGGGTTGGGTTCAGTGTTACCAGGCAAACCTCCTTAAGGACGCAAGTTCAGTGCATTAGCTACTTGCGCAACTTGTTTTTCTAAGCTCATTTGAGAGATTTGGATGTTTCTTATGTTCTCATCATTCTTATCTATCCTAACATTTATCTGCATACCTATTTCTGCCATTATCTTATGGATTAGCTCTTTATTAGTCATCCCCCCTTTCGGTGCACTTGAATTTATTCCCTGGCTATGATTTTGGTATTGCTGCCCCGTTCCTTGTGAGCGGTATTGGTTAGACCCTTGCGCTTGGTTTTGGTTTTAGTTTTAGTTCCCACCCCATGAGAAATTAGGATTGTTTCTCCAACTAGAGTTGTAGGCATTACAATAATTTTGCTGACCTCCACCTCTTTGCGCATTTCCTACATAGTTCACAAAATCTGGATTTGCCTCACAAAGTTCAGTTTCATGTGCTCCACTACCACAGACTCCACACCAACTTGTTGATTGTTGTACCACAATTATCAGTGCTTGATTTAGTGTCATCTGTTTGAAATGCATGGTTATGTTGTGGTTCATTACATCTAGCTTTGCGTTTATTGGGTAGCTTGATCCACATCCAAAATTCCTGTCGCTTTATGTGTTGTGGTTCTAGGTATTTCTCCTTCATAAACAGGGTTTCCTTCTGAGAGTCTATCTAGGAGATCAAATAGCTCCTCATGGGTTTTTGTTAGAGCTTGTCCACCTGTTGCACTATTAAGAAGTACTCGTGCGTAATAATCTAAACCCTCAAAAAAGTGTGAGCAAGTACCTCATTAGCTTGGTAGTGATGCGGACAGGCATTTCACAATTTTTTGAATCGAGCCCATGCTTGGTACATATCCTCCCCATTTTTCTGTTTGAAACTCAATATCTTACTCCTCAACCTCGTAGTTTTGCGTGATGGAAAGAACCGACTCAAGAACTTCTTTTCTAGGTAATCCCATGGAGTGCTGGAATTTTGTGGCTCTGAATCTCACCACTGTGTTGCGGCTCCTAACAACGAGTGTGGAAACAATGTCAACCTCACATAATCCAATGAAACACCAGTTGGCATGTACGTATCATTTATTTCCAAAATGTTCCGAATGTGGATTTGAGGATCCTTATGAGTGAGTCTAGTGAATTGCCTCATCGAGTGGATGAGTTGCACCATATTATGTTTTAATTCAAATCTGCCACCTCGGTGGTGATTTCCTTATACTAGATGCCACATTGGCTGTGAGTGGGACTGCCATGTCATGTACTGGTCTTGCCGGTATGACTTGGGGTGCCTCTTCTTCTGGATTATTCACGTTTTCCACTCGGTCACCCTTATTGTTTTCCTGAAGACCCAACCCCAATTCTTGTTGACGTCCTAGATTCACCATTTTTCTATGTAGGCGTAAAGCTCTTTCATGTTCGTCATCTGGTTCGACAAGATCTCCTTTCCAAGCCAGACTTGAGAATCAAGTGCCTGTAATACACAAGAGCTAAGATCAAGTTATTAACACTTGAACAATCTAAATGTAGACTTGCAAAACTCAAATAAAAATCAATTTCTAAGTCCCTGTCAGCGGTGCCAAAAACTTGTTGCTCCCCAATATACACGCAAGTGTACGTGGTCGCTCAAGTAATATAGTTTCTTTCATAAAGAAGTTTACGTTCCCTAGGGACTTATGATCAACTTATACTTAGTAACTTAATTCCACAATTAAACAAAAGTAACCTTTAAAAAGAGTTTGATGGTTTTTAACTACTACTACGATTTATACAATAACGAAAACTAACTAATGTGAACGACTTCAATTTGATGTTTCAAGAAAGTAAAAGACAATTTCAGGCCTGCAGCATGCATTGTATTTCATGTATCGTATCTCAAGCAATGAACTCATTTTGGTTATCAAGTTACTGATTTACAGAGTTAATTGTATGAGTCGGGTCTATCGACCTCTAGTCACCTACTCCAATTAGCTGTCTAACTACATCATTGAGCAGGGATAGGTAGTCCTAATTGGCGAGCATTTATATTTCATCTTGTTTCATAACCAAGTTAGATGTTCATCCGAGCTTCACTCCTAAACACAAATCAACTCAATTTAATGAAAGATCAAGCTTTTTGCATTCTTTGGTCCATCTACCTTATCCTCTCTCGATTTTAAGAATAGACAAGAGATTTATCTCTATGATGGTCAGTCAAGAAATAATAAAACAAGAATATAAAAGTAACTTACACGATAACCAAGAATTTATTCAAAAACCCTTCAATATTCAACAATCAATATGTATCTACAGCCCCAAAACAAGGGCATTTAGCCACAAATACTATTCAAAAACCCAATAAAAAATAATTGTTCATGCAATTTCTAAAAATAAAGAAGAGTTAGAAAATTGAAACCTATTACAAACGTTGAATCTTGTTCTTTCACACTAAATGTCAAACTCCCTATAAAATAGCCCTACGGGTCTATTTATAGAAGTTGGGAAAACAAGAGTCAAAGTCTAATTCAACAAGGAATCTTTTTTAATACAATTTTCAAAGTGTTTGACGGATAGGAGTTGGGGAGCTACACCTCCCATCGCGCCAGGCACAAGCCTCTGTAGTTTCAGTTGTGGTGCGTCGCGTGTATCAGTGCGCCAGCCAATGCCTTCTGTAGTTCTGGTTGTGGTGCTCTGCGCCAGCCAATGCACCTTAATCTAGCCTCTATAGTTTATGCCTTGGCACCCCGCGCTAGGAAGTACGCCATATATTGGTGCTTCCATCCTTAGTTTATTTTCGTAATTCCTTGCTTCTCCTTTCTTCGAATCGACTCCAATTTCCTTGAGAGTTCCTGAAACAACTAATCACATGTGTTTTAGTACACAATAATACCAAGTTACAAAAAATCAAGCTAATAGACTCAAGATTATTCTTTAATTTAATCTCGTCATGGGAAAATATTGGCAACTTTGGCATATAAATATGCCTAAGATCATTTATTATTTTATATTTAATATATTATTTTATGTTTTATTTTACAGAATCGAAAATGATTGTAACAACAACATTTTTGTAGAATTAAAAATATGAAGGATTTTTTATTTATTTATGTGGTGAATTTTTTTTATATAGTGGTGTAATTTGCGGAATGATTTTAAAATTTATTTTTCTTGATATTTTGAATTATATTTAAGTCATCATGTTAATATTATATTAATATTTAATTTATTTATTTATTTATATATTTATGTATAATATTGATTGAAAATTTGAATATGTATATTTTAATTTAATTAAAATAAAATTTTAATTAAAAAATTTCTAATAGATATTTAAAATAATTTCTCTCTATAAAACAATCTTAATATTAAAAGTACATTGATACTTACTATTTTTCGTAATTTGACTCTCAAAAGCATTTTTAAAAAAGATTTGGCAAGCACATTTTGCTTATCAAAAGAACTTTTCAAATGAAATAGCCAAACACAAATTGCTTTTTTTCAAAATCACTTTTAAAAAAAATATTATAAAAAAGTATTTCTAGAAATAAGCAGTTTTTAGCAGCAATGCCAAACATGCTATAATTCGTGCAGGGAAGTGATTAGGATTTTGAATTTTAGAATGAAAAAAAGGTTCTCTCTAGTTCATATTAAGCGGATTATTGAGAATAACATAAGTTATTCAAATAAGTTCAATTATTATAGAAAAATATAACAATATAAAATATATTAAATTATATAACATAGAAATCCATTTCATAAAAACTATAACTATTATTACTATATTGAAAGATTGTTATAAACTATAATACAAAAAAAGGTCATATTCTTGGGAAATGCTAACTTTGTAATTTATAACATAGCACAATTTTCTATTGATTCTAATAAAATATTTATTCTTTATTTGTCATCTTTATTAATTACTCCATTTGTCCAACAATACCTGTCCACTATTGACTTTGGACAATTCTTAAGAAACTATAAATAGAAGGATAATTTTACTATACCACCTTTTGAATATAAGAAATAAAATGTCTTGAAAAATGTAATAGAGAAATAACTATAATGAGTGATAAGGATAAATTAGGAACTAAGTGTAAAATTATCCATTGATTTCATAAAGTGGACAAGTATTATTGGACATCCCAAAATAGTATATTAGACAACTATTGCTAGACGGAGGGAGTAGTCGGTATTCCGGGCATTTTAATATTATTTCCTCCATCTAATAATAGTTTATCTAATATATTATTTTGGGATGTGCAACAATACTTGTCCACATTATGAAATCAACAGATAATTTTACACTTAGTTACTACCCTTTTCATTAATTATAATGTAATGACCCGGTTGGTCATTTTTGAAAAGTTTCATGAAATAACCATTTTGTCCCTCCCGTTATCGACCCCGAGCCTTTTATTATTGAGTTTGAAAGGTTGGTTTTGAACTTTTGAGTTAGAAGTTGAGAATTTGGTAAGTTTATGAGTTTTAAAGGCTAGCATGTTAAGAAAGTGGTTTTTGAGGTATTTTGGATTTTCAAGTGTCAGAATGAAATTTCGGCGATTCCATCAGTGCCAAAATGTGAAAATGATCCGTTTGAGTTGTTGGTTTCAGATTCCAAGTCTTTTTGAGGATTTGAGGTCCTAAGTTGTGAAATTGTAGAAATTTTAGCCTTTGGGTTGACTTTGGTCAGCATTAGGGGTTTAGATGCTCGGATTGGAATTCTGAGAGTTTCATTGGATTCGAGGGATTAATTTAGACCTAGGTGAGGTCTTGGTTGATTTTTAGAGGCTCCGGGCTTGTTTTAGTCTTTTTAGCTATTGAGTTAGTTTTTTGTGGTTTTTACGGATGTCAGGTCATGGAGACCTCAGAGTCTGGGATGTCGAGTATAATTGATTTTCTTATTTGGTTTGTGTGTATGGGGTTCCGAACAAATCCCAAGGGTTCTTTCGATATTTTTAGAATTGGTTGTAGTTGTTGGTGTTTGCACGCTTCGCTTTAGTGAAGGCTAACGGCTTAAGTGATGGATATGTCGCTTAAGCGACCTTCCCTTTTCTGAAGGAGGCTTCTCTTAAACTACGCCCGCCTTTTTAGATGGGCTCGCTTAAGCGAACCCCTGGTCGCTTCTGCGACATCATGGGGGGGCTTGCTGCCATTTTTAGGGTTTAAGCCCCCATTTCACCATTTTTGAGCTTTGGTGGAGATTTTGAAATGATTTTCTAGTGCTAGATCATTTGGGTAAATTTTCTTGATCATAAACCTTCATTTTTCATTAATTAATTATGAGTTTTAACATCAAATGTGAGATTTTGGTGTGCTTATGGCAAGGTCTTTCAAGAACCCAACTTCTTAGCTAAAATGGTGATTTTGAAGGGGTGTTGATTCCTTTTTCGAAATGAGTCGCACTAACTAGTTTTTAAAGCCATAAACATCATTTTCAATTATTAAATTTCGGATTCAAACCTTAATTTTAGAATGAGGTTTTGAGTTGATTGACCCACCTTTCAAGAGGATTGATGCAGGCATTGTTATTTGCTGAAATTTATTGTGAATACTTGATTGTGCATAGATTGTGTGGCATTGGAAGTGGTTCGGAAGGGGAAGAACCATCTATTGGATTGTGATTGTTGATTAATTCAAAGCAAGTGGCTTCCTAAACCATGTAATCTAGTCAAATTCGTATGCTTCATTTGTTGCATGTGTGTTGGGAGTAATGGGAATGAGGTGAAAGGTTAAATTGTTCACTCTTTATATCTAAATGAACAAAAAGGGGTTGAAATGAAAAAAAAAGAGGCTATGTGTTGAACATGATGATGTGTTTTACCTTAATATAACCCTTATTGATTGATTGATGATATGCTTGACAGCATGACTGTGGACTTGAATTGTGTAATTGTTGTCTCTTCTATGTGGTATGATATTGTTTGCGTGCATTGATCGTTGAACACCGTGATGAGAGATATGATGACTATGAGGCTGAGGTATTTGTTGGCAAGTGTTATTATGTCGAGGTCTTTATCGACGAGAGTGTGATTTGGCCAAAGTCATTACTAGCAAGTGTTAATATGTCGAGGTCATTTTCGACAATGGTTAGAAAGCCAATGGGGAAATGGTTCAGGCAAGAAATTGATTATTGTGACATGATGTATTAATGCTTATGTGTGATTTGCTTGATACATGAGATTGATGTACTTGTTGCGTGTGACTGAACTACTTGATTTTTAGGTTGACTTATTTGATTTGTATATTTGTTGAATTGTGGTTATTGAACTGTGAATATTTGGCTTGTGAGCCGTGTATTGTAGGATTGTTAGGTTGGACTGATTTACGTGGAGGTTGTAGTTTAAGGAGGTTCGGTTGGAGAGTCGGAGGTATTCGATTTCTAGCTAGTTGCTTTTTTTAGTAGGTTGCTTGATGGGTACCGTGTTGTTGGTACTCACCCCTTGCTTCTACACTTGTGTAGGTTTCAAGCTCAGACCAGCATGATCTCTTTCTCTTTCTTAGATCCCGAGGCTTGTCAAGGATTTGAAGAGGTAGATGTTTGTCATTCAGCGGATCCTCTTTTCACTTTTCTTACACTTTGTTTTATTTGAGAAATAAAGACCGAGACTTGTATTTATTTCTTAATTTTGTACTTATATATTTAGTGGCTTGTACACGTGACAATCAGGTTTTAGGGTATTGTTTAGAATAAATATGATTTCCTCTTTATCTTGTTCTTGTTTTTGCGGTTTCCGCATTTCTTTCATTTTTTGTTGGGTTGAGGCTGACTTGTCTTGGTGGGAAAAGACAAGTTTCATCACGTCCATTTTTGGGTCGTGACATATTGTTATTTCTCTATTACATTTTCAAGACATTGTATTTATTATTTTTCAATGATGATATAGTAAAATTACCCTTCTATTTATAATTTTTTAAGAAGTGTGCAATGTTAACAGTGGAGAACTATTGTTGGATAGAAGGAGTATATAATAATGGGAAATGGATGAACAAGACTAATTTGTACATAGGCATATTTAGGTCTTTGTTGGGACTTGTGCACATGTTGTCTATCCCTAGACACATGTGCCCAATATGTAATTTTCTTTATTTTAATTTATATGACATAAATAGAATTTGGAGAGTCTATAAAAAATTTAATATGATTTTTAGATATTTGAAGTTATTAATTATTTTAATTTGTAATACTTTTTACGTAATTTTTCTTATTATGTCTTTTAAATTTTTAAGTTGTTAATTATTATGATTTATAGTACTTTTTTTATTTACCTATTTTGTCTCAATTTATGTAGCACTAATGAAATTTTGAGGGTCAATCAATTTTTTTATTGACTTTGAAATATTTAAGTTGTTGATTATTGTGATTTATAGTACCGTTTATGTAATTTGTTTAATAATGTATGTTACTCCCTATATTCCAATTTATGCTGTTAATTATGCATTTCAAATAATATATGCTACTTTCTTTGTCCTAATTTATGCAGTACTAATAGAAGTTTGAGAGTACACCAAACTTTTTATATATCTTTTAAATATTTTAAGTTGCTAATTATTATAGTAATATTTTTTATCTAATAATCCAAAAGAAATCTAATTTCCTTTTTCTAAATAACTCTTAGAATACATGTGGTTGTAGAAAAACAAGTGAAAGAAGGAGGCGAGCAAAACTTACATGACAATTGATGGCCAATTTTGTCATTACACTCAAAAATTATACTAATGCACAACAATAATTTTCTATTGACCAATAATATTATTCCATGTTAATGAAATTACCAGATTATCCTCAAAAGCTTCCAGGCAGGTGTAACACCTCGGTCTTAGAAATAGCTATTTTTAGAAAGAATTAAATTGGAAAGAGTCAATTTGAGATTTGTTCAAGTTATGCTTAATTTGTGAGTTTTGGGTCAAACTTCAAATGACCATAACTTTCAGTATAGGATGAGTTAGGTGGCCCATAAGGTATCAAATGAAAGATCTTTGAGTCCTCTTTCCGACGCCGCTAAGTTTGCTAGATTCCGAGTTCGGATGAGGGAGATATACCCGATTGAGTTCAGCATGTCCGATTGAGGAAATTCATCCAAATTAAGGAGGGGTGTTTTGGTCTTTTCCTTACCCCATTAACCTTAAACAATTTTTTCACCCTTTTAGGGGTCTAAACTGATTGGAATCAGTTTTATTAAGTCCAATGGAGCTTAGGGTTTTGTCGAGAGAAGCTCAAGAGGAGAAAAGGAAGAACGATCAAGATTCTTGCGACGCTTTGAGGATTTCCGCCAAGAATTTGATTCTTTCAAGCTATGTAAGTTTCCATAGTGTTGGGTTTGTTCACCCACATGCCAATCATTAGTTTCTTTTAGAAATTTCATCCATAAAATTGGGTATATTGAGTTTCTTGATGAATTTCTTGAAGTTTGTGCTTTATTCTTTAATATGAGGATATTGGGTTTGAGTGTTCTTCTTGAGAAATTTTATGTGGATTTTTTTGTGATTTAGTTGAGATTATGTTTCCAAAGGAGTTTGAAGGAATTCATTCAAATCTAGATGAGTTAGGGCTTGAGATTGAGAAGAGAATTTCGTCAAAAATCTGGGCATAAGGGTGGGGTGGCGCGCCACCACTACACCAGAACTATTGCCCAGTAGTTTGGGGTCGGGCACAGTGCACCACTCAATGCACCCCAAATATTGGTCAGTAATTTTGGGGCTGGCACCCTGCGCCACTTAGTGCGCCGGGGTCGCCAGGTCCCCTAACTTTCCAACCTTATTTCCATGTGAGTTCCCTCGAATCGTACCTATGTTCTCTTCTTGTTATCCAAACCTATATTCTTCATAAATCCTTGAGAGATCATGAATATCCAAGCCATAACTCTTGAATTAATAATCCAAATTCAAGATAGAGTTAACAGTAAAGTTCGAGGAAGTTGAGAAATTTGAGAAGTCTTTTGTAAACTTTTAAAACTTGTTTTAAGACTTGAATACTTGAATATGAGGATGAGGAGAGTTGAGTTCATGTTTTCAAAAGTAAATATAACAGAACTAAGTATTCCCAAGAGTAAAAGTTTTTACAGTTAAAACGTGAGAAAACTTTGATTTCCAAATGAGTTCATGAGGAGTTTTGAGTACTATCTCTTTTAAGAGAACCCTTTTGAGATTTAAGAGAACCCTTTTGAGTAATAATCTCAAAATTTGAGGATGAGGAAATGTTTTAAAACATATGAGAATGAGTTATATTATTGGGAGTAGTATTGACCACTGATATGGGGACAAGTTCAGACAACTCAAAGTCCTCAAAAACCATGTATGCCAACATGGGTAAAGGTTCATACTTTTTAGATGATTCCTTATTTCTTTTAAGGAATAACTTAGTGGATCCACTTATTTGAGAATGTATTATACTTCGGCAATGTATAGGACAGTTCTGGCAAAGTGGGCGAGACGTTGTATCATCACATAGCTCATAGTGATAATTGTCGGTAGAAAATCTCCCAAATAAGAGTAAAAGAGTTATTATTGTATATTTAAATACATTGAGTTATTATCTACTGTTTTAAAAGCTTTCTTTATAATGCATCTTTATTATTGCTTTTATAATGAATTGAGTTGAATATTTCTGAGTTTGAGTATCTTTGAGTACCCTTGAGTATCCTCGAGTTGAGTTGAGTTGACATGAGGTGAATATGTTCTTCTTTTTATCAGTTCAAGCTTATGTCTATAAATTAAAAGTTTCTCTTACATGCTCGTACATTCCATGTACTGACGCCAATTGTCCTGCATCTTTCATAATGTAGATACAGGTAACAAGGGTCATCAACAGGAGCTCTGTTGATACCACTTGCAGTTCCAGAGTTGCTTTGGTGAGCCTCCTTGCTTTTTGAGGATTCCCACATTTATTTTTAGTCGTATTAGGATATCGTGGGTCTTGTCACAACTTACATCATAGTTATTATAGGCTTCATAGATAGACATTAGTAGTTGAGGAGTTTTCTCATTCCCTTGTTGATGTTTTAATGATTGTGAGTTGAACACTTATGTTCATTTGAGTATATTGATTAAAATATTTTATTTATGATATATTATGAGTTGAGCTTGTTTTGAGATTTCTGTTGTTGACTAAGTCTTTCGCTGAGAGTTGAGCCAAGCCAAGGGTTCGCTTGGGGTCAACAATGGTTCTCGAGTGCCGGCCACGTCCAAGGTGTAGGATCGGAGCGTGACAAACTTGGTATCAGAGCACGGTTCAACAGTCCTAGAGTGTCTATGAAGTCGTGTATGTAGAGTCCTAGTTTGTTGGTGTGAAGCGTGCCACATCTATAATTAGAAGGCTATAACATTTAGGAACTATCTCACTTTTTTCATATTCTTTTTGTGCGATAGAGTTTAACTCTATAAAAGTTTCATTTAATTCGTGCTTGCATGTATCTTTTAGATCATGCCTCAATGAAGAGTTGTTCGAGGTCGTCCTACTAGCAGGAATGTTGATCCTCAGGATCAAGGGGTCCACAATACACCAAAAGTGCAACCCCAAGGAGAGGTCACTAATGCTGAGTTTCTAGATGCTATCTGAATGTTGAGTCAAGCTGTGACCAACCAAGCTGGGAAAAAAAGAGGGAATCGACAGGATGTGGCTGATACATCCAGGATCCGTGAGTTCTTGAGGATGTATCCTCCAGACTTCACCGCTTCAAGTGTCACTGAGGATCCGAAAAACATTGTGGAAGAGTTGCAGAAAGTATTTGAGGTGATGCATGTTGCTGATGTTGAGCATGTGGAACTAGTTGCATACCAACTGAAGGGTGTTTCTAGAGTCTGGTACGACCAATGGAAGAAGAGTAGATTTGAAGGGGCGCCAATTGTGAGTTGGGTTGTGTTTGAAGAGGCCTTTATAGGGCGCTTCTTTCCCCGTTAACTTAGAGAGGCAAAGGTAAGAGAATTCCTTACTCTTAAGTAGGAATCTAAGAGTGTGCATGAGTACAACCTCGAGTTCACTTAACATTCCCATTATGCTTTGGAGATGGTTGCTGATATAAGGAGAAGGATGAGCTTATTTGTGTTTGGGTTGTCTCGTCTGTCAAGCAAAGAGGGTAAGGCTACGATGTTGATAGGGGACATGGACATAGCAAAATGGATGATCTATGTGCAGCAGGTTGAGGAAGAAAAGTTAAAAGATATGGAAGACTTCCGGAACAAAAAGGCTAAGACAACAAGAAATGAGTTCGGGCAACAGAAGAGCAATGTGAACCTCTCATCTTTTAAACAAAAGCCAAATGGACCTGCTCCATCATCTGCTAGTGCACCTGCACCAAAGAACAAAGGTGAGTTCAGGAATCAAAATTCGCAGAACTTCAAAGCTCGACCTATTCAGTCTCAAGGTAGTGTGGCACAAAGGGCCAACTGGACTCCTGCATGTGCTAAGTATGGTAGGAACCACCCAGGAGCGTGTCATGATGGATCCATTGGTTTCTTCAAGTGTGGTTATACAGGTCACTTCATGAGAGAATGCTCTAAGAACAGACAGGGTAATGGTAATAGGGGCAATAGAGCCTAATCTTCTTCAGTGGATCTGCTAGACAGAGCTGCACCTAGATGAGCTACTTCAGGGACAGGCGGAGGAGAAAACCATTTGTATTCTATTACCAGTCACCAAGAGCAAGAGAATTCACCTGATGTTTTCACTAGTATGATCAAAGTCTTTACTTTTGATGTATATGCATTGTTTGATCCAGGTGCAAGTATTTTTGTGACTCCATACATTGCTATGTATTTTGATATTCTTCCCAAGCAACTTTTAGAGCCCTTCAACGTTTCCACACATGTTGGTGATTCTATTCTAGTTGAGAGAGTTCATCGTGATTGTACTATTTCTGTCAATCACAATGACACCATGGCTGACGTAGTTTAGTTAGATATTGTGGACTTTGATGTTATTCTAGGTATTGGCTAGCTTCAAGCTTGTTATGCCTCAGTTGATTGTAGAACTCGAGTAGTTAAGTTCCAGTTTCCTAATGAGCTAGTTATAGGGTAAAGGATTAGTTCAGCAGTGCCTAAGGGTCATTTTATTCCGTACCTTAAGGCAAGAAAGTTAGTTTGCAGGGGGTGCATCTATTACTTATTCTGAGTTAATGACTCTAGTGTTGAGACACCGCCTATTCAGTCAGTTGCAGTAGTGAGTGAGTCTCCATAGGTCTTTCCAGATGATCTTCTTGGAGTCCCTCCTGAGAGAGAAATAGACTTTGGTATAGATATTCTTTCTGATACTCGACCTATCTCTATTCCTCCATATAGAATGGCTCCCACTGAGTTAAAAGAGTTAAAAGAACAGTTAAAAGACCTATTTGATAAGGGTTTCATTCGACCAAGGGTCTCACCTTGGGGCACTATGGTCTTATTTGTGTGGAAGAAAGATGGTTCTCTTAGGATGTGTATTGATTACCGCTAATTGAACAAGGTTACTATAAAGAATAAATATCTCCTTCCAAAAATTGATGATATTTATAATCAACTTCAAGGTGGCACTTGCTTTTCTAAGATAGACCTCAGATCTAGCTATCATTAGTTGAGAGTAAGAGAAAGTGACATCCCGAAGACATCATTCAGGACCCGTTATGGTCATTATGAGTTTCTAGTTATGTCTTTGTGTCTAACTAATGCTCCTGCAACATTCATGGATCTTATGAACAGAGTGTTTAAGACTTATCTTCATAGGTTTGTTATCGTATTCATTAATGACATTCTAATTTACTCGAGGAATGAGGAAGATCATGCTAGTCATCACAGAGTAGTTCTCCAAACTCTAAAGGATAAGGAATTGTATGCCTAATTTTTTAAGTGTGAGTTTTGGCTTGATTCTGTGGCATTCTTAGGACACAATGTATCTGTTTAAGGGATACGAGTTGACACTAAAAAGATTGAGGCCATATAAAACTGGACTAAACCCACATCTCCAACTGATATTAGAAGTTTCTTGGGATTGGCTGGATATTATAGAAGGTTTGTTGAGGGGTTCTCATCTATTTCATCCCCTTTGACAAAGTTGACTCATAAGACAGCAAAGTTTCAATGGTCTAAAGCTTGTGAGAAAAGCTTTCAAGAATTGAAAACGCGGTTTACTACTGCCCAGTGTTGACTTTACCAAAGGGTACAAAAGGCTTTGTTGTGTATTATGATGCGTCCAAAGTGGTACTGGGTTGTGTATTGATGCAGAATGACAAATTTAAAATGTATGCCTCCAGACAGCTTAAGATTCATGAGAAGAATTACCCAATCCATGATCTAGAGTTGGTTGTTGTAGTGTTTGCGTTGAAAATATGATGTCACTGTCTTTATGGTGTTCATGTTGATGTGTTTACCGATCACAAGAGTCTTCAGTATGTATTCAGTCAGAAAGAGCTTAATCTCAGACAGAGGAGATGGTTGGAGTTACTCAAGGATTATGACATGAGTATTCTCTATCACCCAGGTAAGGGTTGTTGTTGATGCTTTGAGCAGAATTTATATGGGTAGTACTGCCCATGTTGAGGAAGTAAAAAAAGAGTTAGCCAAAGACGTGCACAGACTTACACGATTGGGAATCCGATTAATGGATTCCAGTGAAGGAGCATTAGTGGTGATGAATGGGGTTGAGTCATCACTAGTGTCCGAAGTGAAAGAGAAACAAGACCAAGACCCTGCTTTGCTTGAATTGAAGGCAAATGTTCATAAGAAGAAAGTGATGGCTTTTGAAAAATAGGGAGATGGTGTATTAAGGTATCAAGGTAGATTTTGTGTACCAAAATTTGATGAACTCTAAGAGAGGATCATGGAGGAAGCTCATAGCTCCAGATATTCGATCCATCCTGGTTCCACAAAGATGTATCATGACTTGAGAGAAGTCGATTGGTGGAGTAGTATGAAGATGTGTATTGCAGAGTTCGTTGCTAAGTTCTCGAATTGCCAACAAGTCAAGGTAGAGAACCAAAGGCCCTATGTCTCAGAACATAGATCTTCTGGAATGGAAGTGGGAGATGATGAATATGGATTTCATTACTAGTTTTTCGTTGTCTCGCAGGCAACCTGATTCAATTTGGGTGATTATAGATCGAATGACTAAATCAGCCCATTTCTTTCCTGTAAAGACTACATGTTCAACAGAAGATTATGCAAAATTATATATTCAAGAGGTAGTCAAACTTCATGGAGTTTCGGTGTCCATCATTTCATATAGAGGTGTGATTAACGCTCAACTGCAGCTCATCCAATACTAGGTGTAAGCGGTCGTAATCTAGTATATAACCCAACGAAAGGTTGGGGTTGAACCCATAGGGAGCGGTACAGTATCAAATTTAATTTAGAAGTAAATCATATGGTTTAGTTGGTTATAGAAGTAGACATTGTCGAAATCAAACAAACTAAGTTAAAGATTTGACAACGAATGTCAGATGGGGGTTTAAAGGGGTAAATTAACAACTACTGCAATCGCTAAAATAGGGAAGACAATCAAATAGAGGAGAATTCTCAGGTATGTGATCGATTATAGGCTAATTTCGCTATATGGGTGACCGAAGTTTACTAAAAATTCACTGGATTTCAGTGGGTAGGTGTAGGCTAGACTATTGATACAATAGCTTTCTCTCGAACAACTACTACGATTAATGTGAGTTCTCTCGAACCTTGACAAGCATGCTAATATAACCAGCCCAATACCTTAATTTATCCACTCTCTCGAGCTAGATAGGTAGGATTGAGTGAAGATTTACTCTCTCGAGCTGAACCCACAACCACTCAATGCCTACCAACGCCAATTTACAACCTTAGCTCTACACCTCTCTCTCAAGCAAGCATAGAACGCTAAATTAAAATTGAAATTTTCACTAAAATTCATAAATTGAACCTCAGCTATAAATCAGACCCACTTTAAAACAACATACAAATTAGTAAACAATGGTATCCATAAGCTAATTAGACAAATAATCACATTATCACACCCCAAGAATTGGGGTTTTAGCCACACATTATAAAAAGAAATAAATCAATACCAATTATGCTCTCCATAATCTGGGTATTGCAATCCAAGTATTTACAACAGTCCAAAATGCTAAAAAATTTAAAAGCCAAATATAAAAAACTACTCAAAAACTTTTCAAAACCCTCACACACTCCACAAAAACAATGTTTTGGTTAAAGATATGAGTTTTACAATGATAGGATCCCCAGAACTCTTTTTAAAGATCAATTTATACTCTTTAAGATTCTAGCCTTCGGGGTCAATCGTGAGATAAGTCGTGTGTCGCCGAACAGGTTGGCGACTCACCGATCGCCCCTATCTATCTCCTTTTTAGCTCGTGCTCTCACCAATTTTCACTATAACTTTAGGAGATCTAAATCTGGGTCGCTGATGGTTTCGGTGATGTGCCATTTGACCATTTAAATCAGTATTTGGCTTGCTCCTTTGTTGATAGTTCTGTGAAATTTGGCGAGCTGAATCTGCTTTGCCGATCCAATCAGCGAATCACTGATATATACCATACCTCACCCAATTTCTCTCACAAAAAAGGTGGCATATGTAACTTTCAGAGAGCGAAGAGGTCACTCGGCGAATCGCCAAGTGGATTTGGCAATCTTCAGCCCTCTTCATCTTTTTCGCCCCCTTTTTGCCTAGTAATGTCCTTGCCTTAATCATTTGCCTTCTTTTCTGCAATTCAACATTTTAACATCAGTTTGGAGCATAAATTAGGCATTGAGGACAATGAAACTATCAGAACAAAGCCCTACATGAGTCAAAATCTCAGACTCATCAAGGTGCGCAATTCACCGAACAATTTTGGAAGTCTTTCAAGAAAGGTTTGGGTTCGAAGGTAAATTTGAGTACTGCTTTACATCCTTAGACTGATGGTCAAGCAGAGCGTACAATTCAGACTTTAGAAGATATGTTGACGTGTGTGATCGATTTCAAGGGTAATTGAGATGATCACTTACCTCTCATTGAGTTTGCTTGCAACAACAGTTATCACTCTAGCATCCAAATGGATCCTTATGAGGCTCTTTATGGGAGAAGATGTAGATCTCCTATTCAAGTTGGTGACGCTGGGTTGATAGGACCAGACTTAGCTCATCAAGCTATGGAGAAAGTGAAAATCATTCAAGAAAGGTTGAAAACAGTGCAAAGTCAGCAGCAATCCTATACTAATGTTAGGATAAGAGACTTGGAGTTTGAGGTGGATTATTGGGTTTACTTGAATGTGTCACCCATGAAGGGTGTTATGAGATTTGGTAAGAAGGGGAAGCTCAGTCCCCGGTATATTGGTCCTTACAAGATATCCAAGAGGATCGGCAATGTAGCTTATAAGTTGTAGCTACCGCCAGAGTTAGCAGTAGTCAATTCGGTGTTACACATTTATATGTTGAAGAAGTGTATGGGCGATCCTTCACTTATTATACCTACTGAGGATATTGGTATTAAGGACAACCTATCTTATGATGAGGTACCCGTTCAGATTCTAGATCACCAGGTTTGCAACTTGAGAACCAATGAGGTAGCATCAGTCAAGGTCTTATGGAGAAATAAGTTTGTTGAGGAAGCTACTTGGGAGGCTGCGGAGGATATGAGGAAGATATACTCACATCTCATTCCTGGAGGAGAAATTCCAGACTAAGGTAATGACTTTTTGTAAAACACTCTTTAAATTGATATGCCTTGTTGTGTTAAATTGCATGTTGGGTGTTTGAGATGGGTGTTAGATGTTGCCACCCTTTTTTTTACTAAGAGTAATCTAATTCGAGGAAGAATGTTCCCAAGGGGGAAATATTATAACACCTCGGTCTTAGAAAGAGTTATTTTTAGAAAGAGCTAAATTGGAAAGAGTCAATTTGAGATTTGTTCAAGTTATGCTTAATTTGTGAGTTTTGAGTCAACTTCAAAGGACCATAAATTTCAGTACAGGATGAGTTTGGTGGCTCATAAGGTATCAAATGAAAGATATTTGAGTACTCTTTCCAACGCCGCTAAGTTTGCTAAATTTCAAGTTCGGATGAGGGATATATGCCCATTTGAGTTCAGAATTTCCAATTAAGAAAATTCATCCGAATTAATGAGGGGTATTTTGGTCTTTTCCTTACCCTATTAGCCTTAAACATTTTTTTCACCCCTTTAGGGGTATAAAATGATTGGAATCATTTTTAGTCATCCAAAGGAGATTAGGTTTTTGTGGAGAGAATTTCAAGAGGAGAAAAGGAAGAACAATCAAGATTCTTGCGACGCTTTGAGGATTTCCGCCAAGAATTTGATTCTTTCAAGGTATGTAAGTTTCCATAGTGTTGGATTTGTTCACCCACACGCCAATCATGAGTTTTTTTTACAAATTCCATCCATAAGATTAGGTATATTGAGTTTCTTGAAGTTTGTGCTTCATTCTAAGTTGAGTATTTCTGAGTTTGAGTACCCTTGAGTATCCTTGAGTTGAGTTGAGTTGACATGAGGTGAGTATTTTCTTCTTTTTATCAGTTCAAGCTTATATATATGCATTAAGATTGCCCTTGCATGCTCGTACATTTAATGTACTGACACCATTTGGCATGCATCTTTCATGATATAGATACAGGTAACCAGGGTCATCAACAGGTACTTTGTTGATACCACTAGCAGTTCCAGAGTTGCTTTAGTTAGCCTCCTTGCTTCCGAAGGATTCCCACATTTACTTTCAGCCGTATTAGGATGTCGTGGGTCTTGTCCCGACTTCCATAATAGTTATTAGAGGCTTCATAGATAGATTGTCGTAGTTGACGAGTCTTTTTCTCATTCCGTTGTTGATGTTTTAAAGACTATGAGTTGAACACTTATGTTTATTTGAGTATACTAAGTAAACTATTTTATTTATGATATCTTATGAGTTGAGCTTCTTTTGAGATTTCTGTTGTTGAGTAAGTCTTTCGCTGAGAGTTGAGCTAAACCAAGGGTTCGCTTGGGGTTAGCAATGGTTCTCCAGTGCCGACCACGTCCAGGGTGTAGACTCGGGGCATGATAGCACGCATGTTGAGCTCCTACTTAGTTGAGCTGCTTCAACTCCCTGTTATTATATATAATAATATAAGAAGAGAAAATAAAAGTTTAATAATTTGATTGTATATGGAAGAAATATATGTATATATATATATCCACTATTAATATATGAGTGTGAATAGACATGTAGTTGATAGTCAACATGTATGTTTGTGTTGCTTAATTGTTTCCACTTATATATTAGATGATAAATAATTATGCATGAATCCGCGTAAAAAATTAAATTATTTCACCTTGTTTTCTGAACTAGTTTCGGTAGTTTAAATAGAAGAGACATAAATTTCTGTAGTGTTATATTTACTTCTCCATTCAAATTTACTTGTTTACTATTGATATGATACACCTCTTAAAACTCTATAATATAATGAAAATTTTACTATAACATCCTTTGAATATAATAAATTCAATATTCTAAAACAATACATTGGGAAATAATTACTTGTTAATAATAAGAATAACTTAAAAAGTAAGTGTACTGACCCTTTTTGATATTTATGGGTAGACCAATGACAAAAGAATTGAGCCAAAAAACATTTTGTATAATGACTAAAAAATTATAGGCTAGACCAGTCTCAGATGGAATCTGAGTAAGGTGTAGTCTAGGACAATTCATGAATGGATGGGGTGCTATGCCTAAGCTTGGATCGTATTTCCTAGTAGCTAAGACATAAGAAACCCATAAGGCCTTTCAGAATTGAACTTGGGTGAGTAAAAATATCGGTATCATACTTGTCATGAAGGGGTTAATATATGACGTCAAGGTTTAAAGGTGTGTTGCGAAATTGGGGTTTTGGAGAGGATTTAGGAGTCTTTGTCATTGTGCAAGCCGCTTAGCAGGTATTACACTACTATAACGGGATGAATTAATTCCTACTATAGTGTGTGGGCTGATATGGAGATGCCGCTAGTGGGTCGGGTCTCTATAGAGGGGTTAGTCGAGATTTTGTGCAAAAAAGTCTAAAAAATCTCTTATTTTCTGCAACTTCATTCTTGGAACTTGAAGGGTGATTTAGGAAAGTTTCCTTCTGTTTTTCCACCAATCACTTCGGAAAGGTAAGTTAATTACTTTTCCAATTTGTATTTTAATTGTTATGCCTTAAAATCTAGATTGTTAGTCTTAGGGAAGGGTTTTAACTTAAATTAATGGTGAAAAATACCCGTGTTAGGTGAGATGATCATGAGAATGACCTCGAGTTTAAGATTTGATTATAATATGGGTATTGTTAGGCCATTATTCGTTGATTATTATGTTTTGATTATTGTTTGGATCAAGAACAAGACGAAATTCATTACAAGGAAAAAGTTCAAGTTCTTTAGAGTTTTCAAGACATGATTCGAGGTAGGTGATGATTGTTGTTTTTCGTTTATGCTATATGTATTTGTTAACTGCATTGTTAGTAATGCATGCATGATATATAATTAGAGAAATTGGAAGATATAATGTGAAATGAAAGATGTTATCAATCTTATGCAATGAATATGTTACATGAATGTACATGTGTGATTGTGATTCATTGTGGTTGTGATTGTATTGTGTTGATGATTGGGATCATGTACCACGACAGTGCACTAACATCTGAATGAATACCACGTCGATGCACTAACATCTTAAATAGGTATCACTCTAGTACACTAATTATGGAATGGGTACCACGTTGATACATTAACATTTTGTATGTGTGGGTTCCATGAGAGAATCGAACTGAATTTTTGTGTTGTGACGATGATGATGTTATGTCATCAATTCAGGATAAAGATTGGGAGTGTGGGATATGTTTTACTTGTGTTGTAATTGGATATTATGTGCTTACTGAGTTGTGGTTGCATGTTCACATTTCATATAATTAAACTAGACGATGATCCTACCAGTACACTGTGATTATGTACTGATATTGTACTTGATTTTTCTTTCTTGAATACATGGCATATTCATGATGCTACTTCACGACTACTTGATTTTTCTTTGTTGAATACATGGCATATTCATAATGCTACTTCATGACCTCCATTATCTGAATTGAAGGGTGAATCACTTCCTCCTGACTGTTATAAATTCCTCGTATTTCTTCGTTCATTTGCTCAGACTTAGACATTCTAGATTTACGTCTTCCTCTCTTGTTTTGGGATCACATCTCCTATTCTAGACTTGTTAGATGTTTTGGTACAACGACTTTCAGATTCTAGAGGGTTAATTTCCATTATTATTTTGTTGGCTGATAGAGTTTGTGGAAATTTTGTGCGTTAATTATTTAAAACGGTTTTTCTCGTATTTCATATTATGACTTAGTTTCTTAAATATTTTGCTGGTTTAGCTTTAGGTTAATAGTTGGTTCCCCCATCAAAAGATTATGTGGATGTCACTCATAACGAGTCAAGATTGTGACAATAAGAGATAAATTATCTCTTAATTTTTTAAGTAAAAAACATTTATTTTAAATATAATGAACAAGTAAAAATAAATAAAAATATTTTAAACTAATGTCGTAGAAAAACAGACAAACAATAAATTAAAATATGAATGGGTTCAATCATTCATTAGCATATAGAGTTGATCGTAATAGTATAATTGAGGATAACCAGGCAGGTTATGGTCATTGTCATGTCTTTATGTATAATAATACATATTAAAGTGAAAAATACCTCAATTGATAGATGTAGTAGCTTCATACATTTTCAAAAAAGTTGCTCCTACCTGACGTGACATTATTTGATTTGGTACTGTAGTTTAAAAAAATTAAATTGTTGTTTATAACCGTTCTTAAATATTTATATGATTGTAAATCATTTTATTTAGGATCAAATGAAAATTTTAAAGTTAAATTATTTTTAATTATAATAAAGTAGTATGAGGTGATAGTGTGGTAGGTGGTAGTGTGGTAGGTGAGTAATTTATTTTAATTACTTTATTATAATATTCTTTTTTCGGTGCGAAATTCATGGTAAAATGTAATAATATTTATTGTAATATTCTTCCGATAGTTGTTTAATTTGAGTATTTCATTAATATTATTTATGATATATTCTAGATATAACATATCTTGAGTTCTTTGGTACATATATAAATTTTCCTCCATTAATTGTTCTAATAGTTTTATATCTTTTTAAGATTCTATCCAATATTATAAATATTCGTAGTTCATTTTAATCTGAATTTATTTCTAAATCATACCATTCTATTCTTTCGGAGTCTAAATCATGTAGGTCTATTTCATACCATTCTTGGTTCAATATATCTTCTGATTCGTTATCTTCAAATATTTTTTCCCATATTATTCTTCTTAATTCAATTATTTCTATATTTTTAAGTATATATAGGATTAAAGTTTCGTAGTTTTTTATCATTTCATCATGCATGTATGTGGTCATGTTCGTTGTTATGCAGATTTTTTATTTTCAATTATTCCTTCCTATCATATCCATAATTGATTAAATTCATATTAGATCATTATGAACTAGATTATTTGTTTATCATGTTCTCCTGTCACTACTAGCATCGTACTTTAGCGGATACTTCCTTCTTATCAGCGCTTCAACTTTGTTTACTCCCCTAAACGGCTTTCCTCGCCTACCGGTTTCAACATTAGGATGGCATA
>NC_064288.1:40191145-40192832 GCF_019186545.1 Solanum stenotomum
TTATACTATAATAATAAAGACAATAATGTGCATCTACTTTACATTTTACTTTACGACTTTTCACATACTAATTTTTGCCAATATGTCTTCTTTTTCTTTGTCTTTATCTTCACATCATCTTCTTACCTTATCTTTTAGGCTTCCGTCTCTATCTCTTATTCCAGCTGGACGTCTGGAATTATATTATCTTCTCCGTTGCATTTCGAACATATGTGGTCAGGGTATTTGTGACCAATTAGCTTGCAATATCTGGTTAATAACTTTGCCGAAATAAATTCTACTTTTAGTGCTCGTGTTGTAGGCCGTTCTTCTGGCTTAAGTAATGATAAAATCCATCTCTGGACTTCATCCATATCTGTTTTCCTTAGCTCTCTTGAATTGGAATAAATCATTAACTGATCTCTTGCATAGGAACTCCATATAGCGTTTCCGTTTAAATAATTATTTGCTAGCTCTTGTATAATGGTTGATATACCAATTATTCTCTTATTGGCATAAAAACTGGGTATCTCGCTTTTTTGTATCTCTGGTTGTTGTTCTATATCTTCCGGTATTATCATATCTTTTGTTAGTCCTATCTTTACCACTTGTATCGGAGGTTTTATTTCCTCGTATAATATCTATGTTGTTGTCGTATAAAATTTTACATAGAATAAATTTCCCTTAGTAACTCTCTTATATGTAATAAATGGTTTATGTAGCTCCGGTATTCCACTTAGTTCCTCTCCGTCATATGTATATATTGTATTTAATAGTCCATAGTTATAACATGTCCTTACTAGGTTGGCGTTAGTTTTTGGTTGTGCAATTAGTTTATTATAACCTTGTAATTTTTGGGTTAAATAATCCTGGTTGGGTTCTTGGGTTGTAGTAGATCTGGGTTTAAGGTTTAAAAATGTTTGAATTTTGTATATATTTTCTATATAGGTTCGTGTAATATGGTTATATGTTATTTTGTCATGGTGTAGGCTATCCGCATATGTAGAAGTTTGTGGTGCTATAGTTAATGTGTTTTTTGGTGTTAGCCTCGGGGTAAATGGTTTTTCGAATAACTGGTTTAAGTTTGAATTCTTATGTTTTTCACTAACTCGTTGGCTTGTACCTACAGCTGTATTTAAACAAATGTTATGGGTTTTTAGGTGTTTCCCAACGTCACCTTTTAGCTCTGGATTTTTTCTGTCTTCCGATTGATATAGCTCTGCATTTTTATTGTCATGTTGCTGACTTATACTAGCTTTAGACTTCAAATTATCTTCATTAGTCTTTAGCTTTTGTATCTCCTTGTCCATACTATCCACTTTGTACAAAGTGTAGTAATGGCTTTGAGTATCTTTTCGATTGTATCTTCCCCCTCAATCTCAGTCTGAGTAGCTTTGTCGTGATAGGTAATCTGCAATAACATTCTTATCAGTTTTTATTACTTCTATTATAAATGTAAAATTTAATATATTTAATACCAATCTCCTTATTTCTTTTGTTGTTACCGAATCTTGTATTTTTCTTGTTAGCCACCATTTTACTTGTGTATTATCTGTTCTTATAATAAATTCGTTATATACAATATATGGTTCAAATGATAATAAACATTTATATACCGAATATAATTCTTTCCTATTTATTTCCCATCTTATTTCTGCATTAGTAAATGTTCCTGAATAATATCTACAATGATGTTCTATTTTTTCTT